>NW_009911680.1:14134-22999 GCF_000696875.1 Nestor notabilis | reverse complement strand
ATCAGAAAAGGAATTAAGATTGGCTTGTGTTGACAGTAATTTTTTGTTTGGTTGGGTTTTTTTGTTGTTCATAGAACAGCTTATAAGTAATGTTTCATTATTTGTTCCAGTACTTTTCTGGGAACAGAAGCTAAGGCAACTAGTCTTCCTGGACTTCACTGTAACACCTAATAGCTTTGTGATTTTTTTGCAGCCCATATCCAAATGCAGATTACATCTGGACCTGATACCCTCAGCTTTTACTAACAAAAATGAAATTATATAAATATTAGTCTCAATAAATAAGTATTTCTAGTTTTAGTTATCTTCAGCTTCAAACTGCTTGCCAAACAAATTTAACATAGTCCACTTACTGGGAGAACAGGAAGATGCTCTCTTTTGGGTTGTCTGAGTAGCTAGTATAACTATCAATATTATAGTTACTATAATAATATTAATAATATATGGTATAATTTGCAAGTTCAGTTTTTATTCCTAAGCTTTAAAAATCCATTGTATGCTTAGCTTTAGATGCTGTAACGATAATAGCATCTATTTCTAGTATCCTGCTTTTCAGTAGGTTATGATTTACAAAAACTATTAGTACCACTGTTCAAGTTTTACAGCCGGAGAATCTGAGACAAAGGAGGTTACCACAGATGGTGGGCCCCTTGCAGTTGTATTTTCCTGCAAGCTTGTCTATCCTTTGGTGTAAACGTCATCTTATCACTGGGAACTAAATAGTGAAAATTATCTTTTATAGCTTGTAGTTGGTATCTTGAAAACAGCTTATAAAGTAATAGCTGTTCTTCTGGTAAACATACCATGACAGAGAAAATAGGTTTTGCAAATGTAACTTTATTTGTAGAAACGCCATCCAAGTCTTCAATTTTTCCCAAGTGCTCTCAGAACACAAATCAATGAATCCAGCTCTTGTTAATTAGTCTTAAGATTGATGCTCAAAGCAGAGGGCGAAGAAGGAATTTAAATACTTTCTCGTGTGGTATCTACATGTATGTTGTACTGAAGGGGGCCTTGCAGTGACCTGTCCCAATTAGAAATCCAGTTACTGGAAAACCACTGGAAAGCCTTATACAATATGATAATATGTTATATATTTATATGATAGTAGTGTTAGCAGGTATAGTTGAGTGACAGACTGGCTGTATCAGTTCAGACTAAAATGTATATTGGTATTGTGCAAGGATATGTTGGTTTTGAGACTGGTAAATGGAAACATAATAAAATCCTGAGAACTGGGGGGAAAGAAAGGGACTGCCAGAAATTGGGCCTAATTTGGCGAAAGAAAAATAGGTCCTCCTCTCCCTTGTGTCATTATTTTACTATGTCTTGGTTTTCCCTCTCGTTTCTCTTTAAAGTTGGCTTGCATAGCTTTTCCTTTTGCTACAATATTACACATTTCTTATCTGAAAAACAGTTTCATGCTATGCTGGTGTTGCAGCAGGAAATAGGCTTCACCACCATGACAAAAGCTGATTTCTAAATCTATTTTTTTTTCTTCATAGCAGATTAAAATGAGGTAGGATTGGATTTTAACAGTTCTACTTCATCCTAGTTAATTTTGTGTTTCCTTAGAAAGCACGCTTTTCATTATCTTTAATATCGCTCTATCAAATGATAGTCAAATGACACCTTTTGAAGACAGGAAGGGTACCTTGTGTCCCCCAATGACAGCATAATGGAATATTCTGTAAAATGCACTACTGTTTTAAATACTCCAACCATTTTCCATTCTTTTTTTATTCTCTCCTACAAAAGAGATTTTTTAACAAGGTTGTTTAAACAGTCCAAACTCTTAGTATTTAATGCTCTGAATCAAGAACTGTAGCAGAATAGTAACATCTTTGATCCTCAGAGGCAATTTGTCCTGTTGAAACAAATGCATCAAATCATATTATATGTTATTCATACAAATGACTACACAGTGTCTTATGCTGGACAGAGTGAACTCGAGATGCTTGGATTTTGTCTTTGGTTTTGCTGTTACTTTTGATGAAATCTTAACCAAGTTATCTATGTGCCTCAGTTTGCCAACAGGTCTGTCCTTTGGCTTTTCTATGTTAAGGCCTGTATAATATTTTGAATTAAATGCTTTGAGTAAAAGATTATGCACTGCAAATGCTTCCTGCTCCAGGCATTGAAAGGATGATACTCATCGTTGCTCAGTATTTTAACTATAGATATGTTTAAAAAATAGAATCTCTCATCGATAAAATACCATTAAGGTTTTTGTGTGAAATAGGATGAGAATACAAATTTATTGATAAGTCTGAAATCTGCTTTAAAATTGCTTTGCCCTGAGAAGGTGACAAAGGAGAAAAGAATGCTTTAGAAGGAAAGTGAGGGCATTTTGTCCTAGCTAAACCATTAAACTTCTAGGAGGTGAGCATTAGAGTGTTGAAATGTGGAAAACTGAAGCGAAAACAAATTGTTTCATTTGTTGATGTTTGCCTGTTTTCATTACATAATGGATTCTTCAGGGTTAGTGGAAAATGGCTATCCTCAAGCAGAAAACCAGAGATGTCTTGAGTGTGTGTTAGAATATATCCTCAGTTGTTTGACCAAAAGCAACTGAGGTGGCACGGCCCTTTGTGGAGAGAAATCTGAGTCCTGGGAGTGTAGATTGTGCTAAAGTAGGGAGGGAGAGAGTCTCTCATTCTTCCGGTTTCACTGCAGCTTGCAAACAATTTCTTGGAGAAATGATACTTTTTTCACAACACTTTTTCTCATCCATTTACACCTTCTTTCTTCTTTTCCATTTACTTTTTCATATGTCATGTTGCCTCCCTAAACACATTGCTTCCTCTTTCTCCTCTGCAGTGCTTGTGTCACTGGCGCTGTTGGCAATTGGCAGCTCTACTTGTACTGGCAGTTTTGAGACTGCTTCTCGTTATCTTCAGCTAACTATAAAATTGCCCTGGGTTTTTAACAAAGATTAGCTTATTGGGATATCCGCTAAGGCAGCTAAGAACAGGGTAGAAACATTACTCTGTGAGATGCAGGCTCTCTGCACATCAGCAATCTGCCAGCTACTTGGAAAAGCACTGGTTTATAGTACTTCACACAGTAAGAGACTGAAATTATCCTAGTGCTCTTCCAGAAGGTTTGCTTGCACCTATTGCTGTAAAACTGCTTGAGCTAGAAATGATTACAGTCTTTACAGTTCATCAGATTTCTTGACTTAGTTTAAATTATTATGAATTGCTGAGATCTTTGTCAGCTGATCCTTGGGGTCTTCTGCTTTTAGATCTTTGCAAAAGATTAATGATACCATCTAAAAAATAAAAAAAGAGTAAATATGTTTGGCTGATACTTGATTCTATGACTGGAGCCCTAAACTTCTAAAAGAGGAAATTACTTTCTTGCCCTTGACCTTTCACATTGGCCTTTATAGCTCTTGTTACACTATTTCCACTCCTTGACAGTTTGAAAGTGGTTTCAAGGGATGTAATTTCTCCAGTTTGTTAATGGTTCCTGTTTGCACCTGAATGATTCTGTGTAAATGTGCAAGGGGCAGAAGGCCTGAACTTTTTCTCATAACTCTGACTTTTTTCCATAACTTAATCTGACCCCCTAGACTGTTGACAGGATGGCTCTGAAAAGGTACCTGAACTAGACAGTAAAACTTCAAGAAGGAAGCTGTTTGTTACTGCCAGGTGTTTTTTGTTCCTTGTTTAACCATCTGCTGGAAAACAGCTTTGGCTTGCTAGCTTTGTACATTTCAGGCCCCCTCACCCCTCCTTTTCTTTTTGTCCCAGGAAATATTTGGAAAATCTGTCAAGGAAGCATATGAAAAGGGGAAAATATTGGAATTGTGTATAATCAGTTGAGAATTGTTATAATCTGAGTCACGGTGAGACAGAAGAAGCTGTGTTTTCTCTGTAAATAGTATGACAACTGTCTTGGTTAACAAGGAATATTGTATAGTTAAACGAACAAGTTATTTCACTTAAATCCAGTTTATTTGTGTATATCTCAAGCAAATATTGGCTTTAAGATTACTTGATTTCATCCAGCCATTTCCTGTAGAAATGAGCACCTTAACCTTTAAAGAAGAGAGCTTATACAGTTGAGGTATTTTGCAGCCGATTCCTCTCTCTCAGTATTAGTTAGGACACATGGTTAGAAGATTCCTCTGTCAAAAACTATTATGCCACTAGGCTGCAACTAAGATGGAACAGGGAAAAAGACAAGGAGATTGAAGTTGTTGGAGTATTAGTCATACAGCTTTCTGCTCTATTCTCGTCTAAGATCATGTTCTGTGGGACTATTAGTCAACTGAATCAGTGGTAAAATAGTGGCTAGTGAGGTGGATGTGTGCAAGCATGAGATAGTTTCACTGAAAGGTAAGTGGTGAATAATGTACGTTTTTATGTGATGTTGCTCATGCAGTGATTCCTGTTGTGTTTTCAGAGACTGCACTTTAGAGAGTTCACTACAATATTATACAGACAATTAAAAATGTAATTAGGAAGATGGACTATGGAAAAAGAAAATAATTAACAAGTGAAAGCACAATGAGGAAAAGAAATATTTCTGGTAAACAGATGCAGGGAGGGAGAGGGAGTCAATGTTTCATCACAGAAATAGAAAAAGCATTCTTAAAAATCAATCCTAAATTGACTAATATAGGAAGGGATAGAGCAACTAACAAACTGAGAGACATGGAAAAATAAGACTAACAGAAATGATAAGGAGGGAGTGTGGGGTTTCTTCCTTACTCTGGGTTTACATAATTATTTTTCACAGCAATTAATCTTGTACTTACTGTGTGCACAAGAAAATTTTTCCAATTGGTCTCAGAGATGCATTTCATAACCAGTCCTCTCCTGCCTAGGTGTCTGTCACCCAGACTTCTGGTTTTCCATTTGAGAATGAATTTGAAGACTTTTTCAGACTTTTAAAAGTTTGCTATGCTTTTCTTATATAGATGTTGAAATCACTGTTCAGAAAATTTGATAGTTAAATGATCATAGTTAGAATGGTCTCACTTACGAAGAGTACCCTGGAGGAAACAGAGTAATTCTGATGAGCTGTGCAGGGGGATTTCTGCACATCGGCAGACGCAAACTGGGCTGGTGGAAACAATGTCTTAAATGGCTAATCAGAGGTCCTAGTTCTGTGAGTTGGAGAGGAGAATCTATAAATTAGAAGCAGACTGTGTCCTCTCAGGATCCCCTGATTTAATTTGCAAACAGCAGATGTGTTATCTCCAGGCTGTAGCACTGAATGGTATTCTTTATCCCTATAGGGATTTCCCTGGTGTGCAGGGGACACATTGTACCCTCCACCAAGATGACTGTATAAGAGTAGTGATGTTGCAGGAGTGTTGTGAAGTCTCCTTGTATGATGTTGTGATTTTATGTCCCGTGTCCACTGTCTAGAGACCATAGCAAAATGGGCCAAGACAGCATCAGAAAATCAAGTTTTCTATGTGAACTTAGAAACTTTAGTTTTAGAATTAAATTGAATTTAGTTCAATAAAACTAAATTTAAATTTAAATTTAATTCTTCTTGTTACTAGGTCTGTGATGGGTGACACCGTCTTTATTAGCTCCTTCATTTCAGGCTTTACTAGTGCTTTTGTTACTCATTTTTATGTATTCGTTTATGTATTCAGTTTAAAAATTCATAAACTTTAAAATCTAAAACATACTTGTTGCATTTCACCTTCAGCATACATGTATGCTGCTTCACTAGAATTAGAGGTGTGAATTTTCATCCATGACCTTAAGAAGACTGGAGGACTTGTAGACAGAAAAAAAAATAAGGCCTGGGCTACGAAAAGAAAAACTAAAGGGTTTTGCAGTAGATGAGTCACTACCGATGATTCAGCGATAAAGTAGAAAGGATTAATTCTGGGTAAAATGGAAGGGGGAAACTTAGGAAGAAAATAACATTATTCACTAAATTCTGAGTAAGGATCTAAAGAAGAGTTCAAAATTTCATAGTGTAATTTCAACAAAGAAGCTAAATCTTTCTAGCTAGAGCTAGCGAGAAATGTTCTGTGTCTAGTTCGCAAGAGCTAAACCAGTGTGCAAGTTCTGTATTTTACCCTGTTGGGAAAAACTAGAGGCAAATAGTCTTCTCTGTTGCCCTGATTCTGTAGGAACTTTTTCTCGATGTGTACTGAAATCTCTACTTCCAGAGATTTTCCATATTTTTAGTTCATTAGTACTAATTAGAACTCATCGTGTATTGTTATTGCACTTTTATGTTGCCATAAAAATCATTAAACCTCTACAGAATTATTCAACTGTACCCTAATATAAAAACGCAGCAGCAATGCATATAAAATTGATATATGGCTAATCAGCTAGGAGTGGAACTGGGAGGTAATGGTTTTATTTTACGTTTGTACCTGTTTTCAGTCCAAAGTTACTAAAATAAAACATATGCAGAAATTAAGTTAAGTGTGTAGAGGTTCACTTCTAGGACCATATGCAGTTAAGCATTCCTTCTATGTACAAAGCAGACCTATTTCAGCTGTACTTCAGTATTTTTTTGTCTTCAAAATGCCTTTGCACTTTTGCAGTGTGGTCATGTTTACTCAAACTCTGTGCATATAACAATTTAAGAATGTAGTATGTATTCATGGATGATCTTTAAAAACGTATGTCATAGTAAAAGGATCAGGGTTCTAGGTATTATTTGTTATGGATGAATCGGATCTTGCTTTGTATTTCCTGTCCAAAGTAGTCAAATCAGTCTTAATTAAAATAATTATTAGTCACTAGAGTTAATACGTCCCCTTACAACCAGTTATTTCTACTAAATTTAGGATTGTTAGTTCTTCAGACATTTATCCCTTTTATTCAGAAAAGATATATAGAAATACTTCTTGTGATAATCAACTGTAGCCTTGAAAACAAATCTTCAAGGTTTGTGGCACTCATCTATGACAAATACTTCCTGCTACAGGAAAATAATCTTAAAATTTTGACCTGTACAGTATTAATTATTTTTTAGAATTACTTCCTCTCGTGATACTGTGAAGATTTATTGTTCTGTCTATGAATTAGGGAAGATAAGATACCTCTGGTTGGATAGTTGACTTCCAGTTAAGAAGTATATAAAACTTGCTGGTTCCTTGCCTCTTTCAGTAGTTCTGTTTATTTTTCTGTTCAGACATACAATTTGGTAAGAACTGCCATAAATAATATACCAGGCCTAGAAATGCTATCTTGGGTTTTGTAATATAAGTTTGGTTTTGTTTTAATCCAGAAATTTTATTTGGAAAGGGGAAAAATTACTTACACATCAAGAATTTCTAGACTGGTTTGTCCAAGTACTGGTCAAAAAGTCAGGTTCTTGCAGGGGTGAATTCTTTGCAATATGTTGAATGATTTTGAAGTATTCTGGTTCTGACAGTTTATTTCTGTGGCATACATCTGTGGGAAGTGCCTGCATGTATTTGTTCGCATACTTGGCACGTATTTGATGCTTCTGTTAACAGAGGCAGTCAGTCTTAAAGTGGGTAATTCTTTTGCAGCAAAGGCCCATTAAGATCTTCTCTCTTAGACATGGGACATGATTATTCTGAAATACTTTTGTCCAAATATCTGATATTGCATATTTGTACAAAGCAATGAATCTTGAAACTGGCTTGAATTATTCCAATTTATATGAGCTTTGGGGCACTTTCACTGTTTTTATTTTTTTAAGGTGTTGTCATAGGGTGGGTGAATGAGTATTTACCTATAATTCTAAGAAGAGCTTTTTTTGCATGTTGAGAAATGACAACAGTTGCTGGCTAATATGAAAAAAGTACTATATAAAGGCCAGACTTGCAAAATATTGTAAGGTTATTAACAGTATCTTGTGACTTTTCCTACTATTTTTTTTTTCTCTTGTTAAAACATACTTAAAGGATTGGAACCCCTTAAGGCATTTTTTTTGTTGGGAGCATGTGTGCTTTTTTTCCTTCTCCACTTGTTGATTTTTTGCATACTAACTTCTTGAAGCCAACATAAAAAAAGAAACAAGTAGAAGTCTTAACACGGTAGAAGTATCTTTTAAAGTTTATTTTTCTGCAGAAAAGTGGCATTATATGATGTTTTTTCCACTTCCAGCCCTAATACCTCAACAAATATACATTCTTTAAAAAGGTGGTGTTTCTTTTTATTGCCAATCATCTGATATTCATCTGAAACCTGAAAATTAAGCTGAATCTTTCTAATTTCCCACAGTGTCACCACCAGCAAAGGTGCTGGGAGTTGGTATGATCACAGCAGCACCTCTGGGATGGTCTCCTTTCCAGGCTCTAGCATTAACAAATGTCTGGAATTTAAAGAACAAAGTGTTTGATAAAAGAATTCAGCTCATGTTTGTGGGTATGTTAATTCCACAGTATGTGAAGTGGTAAAGCATGGTGGAAATCTATTGTTGTCCATTAAGTAAGCTTTGTGCACTTAAAATTACACTTGGAGAAGACCTTTTGAATAGAAAGCTGCTGTTATAGTATGATTCTATGATTTTGTGGTGGATTGACCCTAGCTGGACGCCAGCTGCCCACCAAAATTGCTCTTTGACTTCCCTCCTCAGCAGAACAGGGGAGAAAAAGTAGAATGAAGGCTCATAGGCTGAGATAAAGGACAGGTAGAGATCACTCACTTCTTACTGTCATGGGCAAAACAGACTTGACTTGTGGAAATCAGTTTATTACCAATAAAATCAAAGCAGAAAAATGAGAATAATCCCAAATCTTAAAAACACCTTCCGTCCACCCCTCTCTTACTCCTGGGCTTAACTTTACTCCCAAATTCTCTGCCTTCCCCTGACCAGTGGCACAGGGGGACAGGCAATAGGAGTTGTGGTCAGTTCATCACATGTTGTCTCTGCTGCTACTGCCTCCTCAGAAAGGAC
>NW_009911680.1:1059-14103 GCF_000696875.1 Nestor notabilis | reverse complement strand
CGCTCTTCCTCTGCTCCAGCGTGGAGTCCCTCCTATTGGAGACAGTCCTCCACAGACTTCTCTGATGTAAGTCCTTCCCACAGGCTGTAGCTCTTCATGAACTACTCCAGCGTGGGTCCCTTCTATGGGGTGCAGACCTTCAGGAACAGACTGCTCCAGCCTGTCTCACCATGGTCTTCTTCATGAGATGCAGGGGAATCTCTGCTCCAGCATCTGGAGCACATCCTCCCCCTCCTCTGCACTCTCCTTCAGTCTGCAGACACTTGGTGTCTGTAGAGCTGTTTCTCTCACATATTCTCACTCCTCTGCTAGCTGCAGTTGCTTCTGCACAGTAAATTTTCCTGTTTAATATGTTACCCCAGAGGCACTACTGCCATTGCTGATGGCCCAGCCTTAGCCAGTGGTGAGTCCATCCTGGAGCTGGTTGGCATTGGCTCTATTAGACGCAGGGGAAGCTTGCAGCAGCTTCTCACAGAAGCCATTGCTGTAGCTCCCCCATACCAAAACCTTGCCATGTAAACCCAATACAATTTTGTAAAAGTGAGATATATCAGTTGCTTTTTCTGGGACACAAAATGGCACAGCTGCTACTCAGCTTTTGTGCCTTATGAAACTATAACCCTTTGTACATCAAAATTATTCTATTGAGTGATAGCAAGCTAAGAAAATGAGGGAACTAGAATCTCTGTAAAAGATTAGTAGCATAGACATTGGATAGCAATGTTCAGTTCTGGCCTGCAGGTTCAGCTGCATGTTTCTTGGTTGCTACAACCTGAAAAGAGCTAATTCTCTTCAAATCCAAGTATCAGAAGAGAAAAATCATGAAACTGGTATTTCAGACAGCTGTTTGGTACTGAGAAGGATGAAAGAGACAAAACTGTAGACTTACACTCCTTTCATGCTCAGGAAAATCCCATTGTGCCTATTAGGTTTTTAGAATAGTACCAGGGTAACACTGCATTGCTGGAAAGATTACTCGCAAATGATGCTCAGATGCGTGGCACTCACAAGAAGTTTCCCCACCTCTATTTCTGTCCTCTTCCTCACCTGTGCCCCCAACCTAGTAGGAGAGATTCTGGTCATATTCTCTCAGCAAAGACATCCATTAAATGTGAAGTGAATATGTACAGAAATTGTCTCACCAAGTCATTTATTTGATTCCTTATGACACCTAAGGGTAGTTAACATGCTGATTGATCTGGGCGTGATGGGTGTGGGCTTCAAGTAATAGGTAATGAACTCTTGAATTATGCTTTAATAAGCATCAAATTTCAATGTATATGTAATATAATGCCTGGAGGAGGGTTTGTTGAGTCTTAAGATGGAGCTGTAATTCCATCGATGCAGGCCCAGGGAGTTGTGCTGCCTGAGCAGAGAGACAGCTTTGTTGCCTCAGACTTGCTGTGGCGTGGCCTCGCCTCTCTCAGGAGATTTAATACTGTGTACTTTTTTACTGCCTGTCTTTTATGAATTTATATTATCTGTTCCTTAATGAAAGCCCAAACAGTTGATGCAGTCTTTGGATTTTGTATCTTTTTTTAGTGTTGCACAGTAGGCTACTGGCTACTTTTCAGATATAGCGGGGATATGCTTCTGCTTATTGGTACTCTGTGGAATGTGGAAAAGCAAAGAGCCTGTGAACCCTCACCTCTGTGAAAACCCCCTTTTGCTTGGTCTTTGTAGGGGATTCCCAGTTACACATCAAAGTAATTCAAATTTCAATATAAATCAGGGTGTGGTGGAACAGCACATTTTACTGGTGATGATAAAACTGGCATGCTGTGGTGGTGCTGAGCATCCCCTTAAGGAATTTCGTTTGGAATGGTTTTACTGAGGTGGTATGTGGGTCAAGGAAGGTTGAAAACAGACTGGAAAACTCAGTAGTAAAATGCAGTCAGGAGGAACCAACTCAAAGTCTTCAAGGTTGAGAAGTAGTATGGAAGTCAGATATATTTATGTTTCCTGAATGTTGGAGGGCAGGTTCACCGTGCCATTTACTGCTAGCAATAGGGAAGAGTCTGTCAAAAGAATATGAAAGCTACGCATTATCTATGTACAGATGCTGAAATGCACACAGCCTGGGCAGCAGTGTTTATATAGGCAAAGGTGTACCAGAGAGGAAAGCTGCATCTCTTCGTTGGTGCTCTTGAGACTGTGTATGCAGAATGGAGCTCTGAGATGCAAAAATGTTATCCTCTTTTGCCAAAACTAAGAGCACTAAAAGTCTTAAAAAAAATTTTGAAGCAATAGTTCTTCATTCTCAGAGGCTTTGTAAAATCTAAAATTCTTTAAATAATCATAAAAAATAGTCCTGTTCTTGGCTAACACAGCATCATTTCCTAGTTGGGCGAGTTTTGGGCTGCAAGGAGAGGAAAAGATCTTAATGTATTGCTGTGTGTCTGCTTAGCACTCCTCCCTTAGGCAGAATATAGATTTGTTTTTGTTTCTAACCAGTGTGCTTTTTTCTCTTTGTCTGGATGATCCTGTGAAGCTTGAATCATCAGCAGCCCTGACTCTGTTGTGGGACACACTGGCTGACTTTTTTTTTCTGTCATTTTTCTTTTCCCCCACCCAGTGTGCAAAAACAGCAAATAGAAAATTTTATCTGTTAAAGTTACAACAGTAAGGTGCAGTGCCTGGTTTCTAAATCTGGCTTGGCAGAATCCCCATGCTTTTGGAGTCACAGCCTAATTTGAGCCAGATCAATGAAGAGATTATTAAATAACTGAGCACTTCCATTTGAGAAGCTTCACCTTTGAGGCACTTTTTACTTTCACCTCTGACTTTGGCACCACTAAAACAATCAATATTGACTCAAAACTATACACAGTGAGAAAATGCTTATCTTCTGGGGGTTAACTGCAGAATGATCTCACTATTGTGATGCCTTGTTAGTGAGCAGGTAGAACGTTCCCTGCATTCCATTTATTTGTGCAGATTATTTTGCACTAAATGTGAATGAAACTTTCAGCTCTTTTACCTGTCATCTTAGATCATTTAATCTCACTGATCCTTTCTCTTACAGCTTTCCTTCCACTAGTAATCTTCTTCTTCCATGTGTCTCACCAGTGCAAACCCCCTCCCACTTGCTGTAAGACCCAGTTCTAAGAATGGGAAGAAATTCCCTCCTGAACAGTTTTTATCCATGCTTTACCCCTTCAGACCAACATCTTAGTAGCTTACTGTACAAACCCCCATCACTGGTATCAGTTTCTACTGCTTCCTTACCCCCCCAGACTCTAACTGATGCTCAAAATGAAAAGTGCTTCCAGTTGAGTCTTTCAAGTACTTTGTGTTATTGGTTGCCTAAATGAGTAAGCTGTTCTTATTTTATTATTTAATAACTGATCATGATTTTTCATATTTTTAACAGTCTAAATGTTGGGTTTTTTCCCTGAGAAAATATTACCGTTTTCTGTCTTCCTTACATCTATACTTTTGCTTTACTCTGTTTCTTTTTCTCCAAATCTAGTCTTTCAAACAACAAGTGAAGGGTACAGCAACCAAGATAGTCTGTTGAGGTACGGTTTTTGAGTTGGTTTTGATGGTTGATTGGTTTGGTTTGGTTGGTTGGTTTTTTTCCCTTGTGGAGATAGACGTCCATATGAAATGTGGACCTATCAGTTTACTGTTTTCTAGGTTTTCAGAAGAAAAAAATCTCTTTTTGCATGCAAATGTTCTCTCCTCTTCAGTGAGATGGCCACATTGGGGTAGAGCTGAGCAAGCAAGGATAAGGTAGAAGTCTGTCTGGTGGTTTTATTTTCAGATGGTTTCTTTAGCCTGTTACTTTGTCAATCACATTTACAAGGTGACCTCATTAGTTATTTTTATAGGCACACCAAACTATTGTTCAAGGGTGGGAGTGAACAAACAGCCTTGGTGGGAGTGAGAGCAGCTTGTCAAAGTGGCTCTGTTATGGGAAAAGTACCTGTGACCAAAAACTTCATTGCACGAAACCACAGACAGCTTCTGCTATTGAAGGTTCTGAGAGCATGCCAGTTCCTTGCCAGCTTGCTACTGTGTGGGGGGATTTTGCAGGAATACATGTTTTTCAAAGCAATTTTAGAGTAATATCCTGAAGTATATTTGGGGTTTATGCTACTTTTATTTTTCCTTTTCTGAACACTGTTTTATTTTTCAGACTGGTGGATATTTTGGAGTGTAGGTGTTAAATTACCAGCCAAGAATAGAATGCTGGTAAAATCCTTCATCAATAAGTCTTAATTTTTTTGATGAGTCACTGGTAGGTTTACTGAATTATGATTTTTGGTTTTGGTGGGGTTTTTTTTGTTTTTATTTGTTTCTTCCCCCTGCAGTGATTTCACTGTTGTCTTTAACTTTAAAACAAAACAAAACTCACAGCTGCTTAGGAAAGCTCTGGTTAATAAGGACTGGCTCAAAGAAAATGAGACAGCAAAGGCTTAATGTTGTGATAATTATCCAGTGATGGATACAAAACTCAGGGATATCTATTTAAGTAAGAGGGAAGCAGAAAACATAACTTCTGCACGCACACTGCACTGTCCGTATTTGTGTTCCTCTGTACAGGCTGCCCAATGTTTATGAAGTACAAACTGTCCAAATGAGCATGTTTTGCTGTCTGCAGTGTAGACTCAGAAAATCCTGTAGACTCACTGCCTGCATTGTTAAATCACCTCCTGATTTCTGCTGGAATATCTTTTACGTGACATCTTCATTCCAAGTTTTCAAAGGGTTCTCTGTGTACCGAAAGTTACAACAAAAGTAGGAAGAGAAAAATTTTAACGAAAACAACATTGCACTTCAGTTTCCTGATGGATAGAGTCTCTTTACAAGTGTCTGCAACAATTTAATGTCTCCAGTCTGGGGTGTGTTTTCAAGATAAGGCTGAATGACCCGTACATTTAAATTCTGTTCACTCTAAAAAGAAAAGCAAGGGCTTAATGAGTCTAGCAGGCAATTGGGACATGCAGTTGACAATTAAACATTCAAAAATTGGAAGCATTTCCTTTTTGAGAGCAAGGATCAAAAATTACAGGTGTGCAGTTTTGGAGCGTAGAGTAGTGGCGAGGAGTGAGCATGTTAGGGAAATGGGAATTGTCCACATTAGAACAGTGCAGTAAAGCCATGGCAATTTCCTTTATACAAGGTCCATTGTAATCATGTCAAACAATTAGCTTCACTGTGCTCTCAATCTGATCCTCAAATATAATTTTGGCTTAGGTAGATGGTACTACTTTTCCAACAACAGTATAGTATTTACTTAAAAACATTGTAAAGACTCTGGCTTTGGAGTGTCTCAGTAAGTAGAGGGGTTTCTTTGTCAAACGCTTGCAGAAATTAGTGCCTTAATGAATTGCATCAGTCACACCAGGCATGCTGTTCTGATTCAGAAGTTTGTTGCATTATGTATGCTGTCACATCACTAGTACTGGTTATTTTGCAATCAGCCGTTTTGCAAACTAGTACAACTAGTACCAGCCCCATTTTGCAGACTTCACTTGCCAGTTCAAAGTGGCTAGTTGTCATGAAAATTGTGGTGAACAACATGTCAAGGCAAACTTCTTGACTTAAAAGTGCTTTGCTTCAAACGGCCGAAAAGATAACAAGAATATTTACTTTGAATATAAGCAAAAAATAGTTGAATCATTTCCACAGAATATTATACATCTCAGCAAATACAATAATATGCTAAGCTTAGTGTAAGGGCTTTTATTTATTTATTTTTTTTCTTTTTTATAGTGCAGTAGTATTATTATAAGAGTATCAGAGAATTACTGGAGGATGATAATCAATATATCCTATTACTTACATAGTTTCTTTAAAGCTTGGCATTTTTACTTACTAGTAAAAGAACATGTATTTTTGCTGCCAGGGTATTGTTAATACTGGACCTGAAAATATTACATTCATCTTGGTCTGTTGCAAGTTAATAGCAGTGCTGTTCTTGATATCTCCTCCTTTAACCCTTCCTTTGCATTATCTAATGTACTTAAATCTCTTCTGTGAGTTTGTGACAAAGGTTTTCTATTTGCTTTTTGCGAATACTCATAAAGCTGCTGAAAGCCTTCACACCTATGTTTCTAAAACTAAGCAGCTTCCATTTCTTTCCCTCTCCAGGGAACCTTGAGGTGGAACTTACTCATTTAGAAAGTAAAAACAGAAAACAAAATACCCTTGATGATTGTAGCTACTGAAATTACATTGCTTTGTCCAATAGCTATATTTTTTCTATGCAGATACAAAAATCCAACGAAGAGGTTTTAACTCTTGGTTTCACTATTTCTTAGTAGTATTTAGAAAAAGTTTGATGCACGCTTCCCTCTTAATATGATTCTGATTTTAGTGCTAAATACATTTTTTTAGTAAATGAAGACAACTTGCTGTAGCTGAATCAGATATTCTCTTCAATTCTTTGACTGAGCCTTGCTCTATAGTAGAAGAGCAGTGAAACTTAAGTATCGGATTTAAGTTGTTGAGAACTGGAGTCTCTCCAATCTATCATTTTCAGTTACGTAACTTCTGACGAGCTACATTTGCTTAGGTATAAAACTCTCGTTCACATCTCTTTTTTGAGCAAAGCTATTTAGAAATCTGTAGCGTGACAAAATCTCCTTTCTCAGTGACAATAAATATTCAGTAAGGAGCCATGCTTTGTGTGTTCAAGTTAACTGTGGTTTTTGTAGCACATAGCAATAAAAAGAACAGCCTGGTTTCCAACTTGCTAAAGGGCACTGAGAGGAAAGGAAGCAAAACCACACTTCTAAATGAAAACCAGTTAGCTGTAACGATCTTGTTGATGGTTTGACTATTAGTCCTCTTGTCGGCTGCAGGATGCACTTTCTGCCCTGAGCCTCCTTGCAGGCTTGGATAACCTTTAGTTGCTGTGCATCAGCCACTTCAGGAAAGTTACTGGAAAAACAGCTTGTGAAATATTTGCGCTTTGGAATTTTATAGCAGTGTGTGTACAGAAATGCCATATGATTCTTACTACTTGTGGTATATATTACAGTAGCATTTTAACAGTAGTAGTTTGCAGTGGTGTGAGAATTGGGTTTTTTTTGTCTCCGCAGTTCTTAGCTATGTAAGAAGCAGTGTTTTTTGCCACTTCTCAAATGTCTTTTTAAATGTTTTGCATTTGATTGACAAAAAAAAAAAAAAATAGGAAGAAGAAAAGAAAAAGCATGTATTAGTTCTTTCACTTGCTTGAGTGTTTTCTAGGGAGTGAAAAAGGCCCGTGCTTTGATGTGTTGTGAATGGGCTGATGTGAGCTTGAGGGATTAGTGTCTGAGTTGCTGGGCTCACCATCTGGGAGAATAATTTAATTTATTTCCTTTTTTAAGAAAGGACTGTGAAAGACCTTAAGGTCAGTGCAGCTTGAGAGAAGCATTCACCACTAGTCCAACTGAAAAAAACCTCTGGCATTCTAGTTTTATTTACAGGCTGAATTTCAAAACAAATATAACAGAGCCCAGATCCTCAGTGCGCATATATCTGCTGATGAAGTTAGCCAAATTAAAAATCTCCACAGCTAACTTTGGACCAGTGAAGTACCAGTTCTTGCCTCACAGATCTCCATGTGCTGGCTTATAGACAGTAGGAGGCTGAAGAGAGAGGCCCTTCTGTCTCTCCCTGTTCTTGCTTCTGAGTTTGTTTAGAGTAACGAGGCCAGCTGTCCTGTCTAAATGAATCAACACTTAGGTTCAGCTATTTTTCCCCAGTTAGACTCCAGGGAGAGGAAGTCTTTGGTACTCATCAGTAGTTTTGTTTCCTGAAAGTCATGAAAATGTGCTCTTATCTGGATCATGATTCGGATAAATTTACTAGAAGTCAGTACAGTTCCCTCTGTACCTTGAAATGATTTTACGCAGGTAGATTGAAGGGTTCTGGCTTTTGTAGCCTGAAAGCACCTATTTGTGTAACCCCGAAAGGACTACCTAGTTTAACAATTTATTATAAAAATATGTATTCTGGCAGATATGAACTTTGACTCAGCAGATGTTAATACACACAAAATACTGTTGCTTCTTCTGTTATCTAATTTATTATCTTAGTAGTTACTTTTGATTAAATTGCTGTAGTAATTAATTACTAAGTTACATGACTAATTCAGAATTCTCTCCAACAAATATTCTTGTGGTGAACCCTCCTCCTGTATTCTCTAAAAAGCCTGGTTTGATTGCTAAGGATTCTCCCTTGATCTCCTAAAATGAGAAAGAAGCAAATCAGGTATATAACATGAATTGAAGTGGTGCTAAATTTGTCTGAGTTCTTTGGTGCTCTCGTCATCCTTATGGGAGATTATATTTTGTTAGAAAATGGGAGTATGGGAATAGGCACTATCTGTCCTGACAAAGGCCCCCGATTGGCCTGAGTTCCCTGTGGGAACCTCTGCATGCCTGAAACTAAGCTTTGGGGGTAAGCTGTTTAGTTAACTCACACGTAAATGAGATGCGTGTAATCTGATCTAAAACAAGTTAGGCTGCAAATGAATTAAATATAGCTGTTGTTTTATTGATATCCTGCTAGACTAGAATGGGACAGGATGGTGACCACAGTGTGATTTGGTCAACAAATCTGAATTTTTTCTTACTGTGGTTCAAGTATCTCTTGCCTGTTTTTAGACTAGAGATTATTTCTGAAGACCTATACCATTTTGGGAAAACTTGGGTCAGTAAACTTGAACAGGAAAAAAGAGACGATGAAACCCAATAAGTGCCTGGGAGATGGCTGTTAGATTTTTGTTCCAAGACTTGTAAATGTTGCATGTGGTATGAATGGAAAATGGAAAATGATGCCCCAGTACTTTAAGAGCATGGAAGGTCAATGCATGGTCTCCAATTTTGTCCCTGGTGCACTCTGCCTTTAGTAGGAGGTGGAAGACTAACTTCTGAAACAAGAGAGTGTGTGTGTGTTTGTCTGTATGGATAAGCAAACATACAGGGTATTGTGGCAGGGTGGTGGTGGTAAAAACCATCTGAAAATAATTTGTGTGGCAGAAGAACTGGAACAAACACTTTAGTTTCCAAAGTGAGATTGTGGAAATGTGGGGAGGAGGGCAGTCATCCCAATCATAACATCCAGTCCCCAGAGTGATGCCAGATTTGTGGTGTCACTTGGTGAATGCACAGTGACTTTGTCATCATGAGTCATGCATGCTGCAATGGGAATGTCATAGTGCTGTTTAGCTTTATTCACCCTTATGTTGTGGTTGTTGCTACTTTTATTAATTGATCTCTCACATTAATTAACACAGGTTCAATATAGTGTGGAAGGTAGGAAGTGGATAGTGCTTGTTGGGCAGTGCTGTGGAGTTGCTTGTATGTGGCTAACAGTTTGCTTAGCATAGGAAAAAAAACCCACCACCTTACTTTGTGAGGAAACACAGTTAATAATATTTTTACACATTTTACTGTAACTTTAGGTGGTAGAATCAATTAAGAATTATAGAGAGATTACACTATTTATTACCACAGGAAAAGTTATCAATGAACAGAACATCTACCTGTAATTAAGATACTGTTCTTCATTTTGTTTGTACTGATATATTTTACATTCTGTCACTATTGAAGCAAGAAGAAATGTGTCTAACACATATCTTCCAAGAAGAGCTTACTGAATATTAAATGAATGCTACTTATCAAACACTGGACCTGATCTAAGCCTGAACTTATCAGTTAAGTGTATTTTGTCCAGTCTGCTAGAGCTATTTCACTTTTGCCATCAGCCCTCAGAATTGAGAATAGATGATATATTACTTCCAGGAAAATATCATGGAACATCATGTTTGCAGATCACTTGTTTGTGTGGTAGCTAGTGAAAAAAAGCAGTAAGAGACAAGTTTCTAGAGAAGAACTGGTGTAGAGGAATGGGGGAGTAGGGAGCAGTAGGTGCATAGGGAGAGTTTTTAAAAGGAAGGTAAAATAAGTACTAGAGAGACTTACATAGATGGTGAAGCAACCTAATAGATACTGGGGAAAGAACAAACAAAATTAACAAGTTTAGCATCCAGAAAGAGGGGAAAAAACAGAAACTATTAACTCTACTAGTGAAATGGAGGAAAAGACTGGAAATGAGTAACAAGAATAGAGGAAGGACACTGGGCAAGAGTGATGAGAGGTTCAGTAGAGCTGGATAAGTAAAGAAATGGCTATTTTGGAGCTATTATTGTGTGACCCAGTGGGTAAAACTAATACAACCTGGTCATAAAAAGTCAAGTCACCTGCAGTCATAACTAAACCAGCTCTTAGTTAGCCAGGTTAGATCCCTCTTCCGAAATTCGTGTTTATCCTGGTGATCTTTTGTGGTGTTGAGGCTTATGCTGCCTCCGATAGACTACCCGTATCCCCCAAAGCTCCAAAAATCTGACCAAATATATTGTGGAAAGAAAGTGGCTTCCCTCCTTCTCATCCCTCACCTTTGCAATGTCCATGCATGCTGGGTGACAGGTTTTGGGTGTGAGGCTTCTCAGGGAATGACAGTAATACAAAATTTGTCCCCGCTTCCCAAAAGTGTTTGTGTAGCTTTAGCTCTGATCCAGTTTACTGAATGGCTGCACAAGCACTTGCAGCAGTGTAAGTATGGGGATGAGTAATGGAGTGAATAGTAATGGGTGCAAGTTTACGCCAGCATAAAATATACATGTGTCTGTAGCCTCAAACAGTGATTTAGAAGGAAGGATTGAACTGGTGGGGTTTTTTTGAAAGTCCTGGTCAGATTGTGTTGGTTGGTTGGTTTTTTGTTTTTTTTTCCTCAATGAAGAAGTTAGAAGTTGAGTCATGGAGAAAGTCTGTGGAAATAGCTAATTTCCTTTCTGAATGCCAGTGTTATGCCATCACAAAACTCTGGAAAACATTAAGAGCAGTTCTGTGTCATAATTCATTTTCTGCTCATTTCATGATGTTTTTGCAAAGGACAGTAGTTTTTTTCCATGGTGGTCCACGAAAATGCAAGCCTGGCCCAGAGCTGTCTCAAGAGGTCCACTGTTTTCCTATGTTTGCATGGGTAATGACAAGAAATCAATCTGATCCGTTTAGACTGCACTTACAGTATGAAATATAGAATAAAGCAGAAGCCTGTAAAAATTAAGGAGCATTCTCTGCTTTACTGCTCATGCTGTTGAGATTTTTAGGTCTGGCCTCTAATTGGCCTTCTATGTTATTATTTGTCACCCAGTTGTTATGTTTTCTGATAAGCGCCTTCTAGTTTTCCTCCACTATCTTCTTACCTCCTTCAAATCCTTTCTTAAGTTTGCTTTTTTTTCTTGATGCTTGCATCCTCTATGCTGGCAGTATTAATTTAATTTTTTCTTGTGACACAGTATTTAGAATAGTTGGGTCACAAATTGTCACCCATAAGTATTCCACGAATACAGAGTGGCAGACTTGAAATATATATTGTTTCTAATTTCTGTTTCCGTTTTGGCTTAAGTATGATCTCTTACAGCTGTCACCTGAGGGAAATGTACTGGATGCAGAGTTCTGTCTCAAAAGGCTGGACCTGGGACCTCAAGCCAGCTCTAGGTTTACTGCCCCTGTGGTGGTAAAATTCACATTTGGGGTAGAAATGGAATAGATAAGACAGAACAAACAGTGACTGGGGTTAGAGGAATGTATTGAGTGGGAATGAGTCCATAGGGATTTGGGAGACAGGGTAAAGAGTTGTAGAGAGAGGGTCTGTGGTTGTGGCAGCTGAGACGGGATTTTTGGAGGAGTTAACAGAGTTTGCGCAATGCTGGTAAAGCAAGGGCTGTCAGGGTTTGTCTGTATGAGTCTGTGGGGAAGGTTATACTAGTTTCAAGAGGTTTAGAATGAGGAGAATGAGAAGATGGTTCTGCATATGAAGACTGCATATGAGGCTGAGGGCTCCTTTCCTCACACCCTTCACCTAGTCTGCTTTCTTCCAAGCAGCTGTCAGGTGATGGAGAAACTTTTCTTTCTGGAAACCTCCAACTCCTACTTTCTTAAGCCTTTCCTCATTTCCGATACCTGTGAGCTACTGCCCCATCAGTGGGGAAAGAGACAACTCGAGCATTTGTTGATGTGGAAAGAGAAAGGACATGGATGTGACATGAACAGGAGAAAAATCTTGAATCTTGCTGTTTCTGGTCCTACCCAGAGAAGTTATTTCTAAGCAAATGGTATGTGCTTTTATATACCTTGAAGAACGGAAGACCTTAACGTACAGTTCTAGATCTCACATTAAAAAGGATTTTTTATTTTAGTCCTGCACTCTAAATAGAGTTCACTTTTACTTTTCCCAACCTGTAATTTTACCTTTCAGAGCAGTGTTTCCAGAGTAGGAGGCTGAAGTGGTAGATTGTGGATTAGAATTACTGATAAGCAAACTTAAATATAAATCCATGCGTGGACAAAGATCTCATTCTGTAGTGGTAAATTTTTGATGCAAACTCGCTTGGATGTGAGCATGGGAAGTGCTACTGCTGCGATGTTTCTTATTTACTTGCATTCTAACTAGGAATGCCTACTATATGTATTCTTAACATATGTTAACCTCGCTGCTTCAGCTCTTGCCAACAACCTGTCACATAGGTAATTAGCAAAAGAAACTGCACAGGAAACATTCCTGTTGTACTGGTGTGCCTGGTGTAACTAATTGGGCATGTATAACAGGGGGTGAAGATAAATCAAACTACATGTGCACAGTGTTTATGTAAAGTGCGTGATATCTTGCATCATAAATATAACCTTTTAGATGTTAGTCTTCTCCAGAAAGGCACAATAACAGAACAAGCTAAACAAGCAAATGATGGAAATATAGTCCATCATGAGCCTTCTCTGAGGCTCAGTGTTAACAATGTGAGGCAGAACTATGCAGGGCTGTTGTTGAAAGTATCTGAAGTAGGATTCTTTCTTTCTTCCTTTTTGTGTGTGTACACGTATTATACTCTACATAGTGTTTGTTTCTTTTCACCTTTTCCAGTCAGGCATCCCATCTTCCAACCCCTGGCCATGAACTGGCAGGGAAAGTTGCCATTTCATTGGAAAACAGCGCTGGGTTTGCAGGCTATGCTGTTTAATGTTATTTTCTCCAAATAAAGGAAAG
>NW_009911680.1:0-1028 GCF_000696875.1 Nestor notabilis | reverse complement strand
TGAAAGTGACTTGGTTTTGCCCATCCAGCTCAGTAGCAAGGTATATTTCCTGAGAAGTGAATGGGTGCAGAAAAAGGGTTTGGATATCATTTTTAAACATGAACAGTGTTTCCAGGCAGGGCTGGGGAGACCCACACTGTGCAGCACAACAGCAGCAGCTTTATGCAGAGAGCAGCAAGGCAGAGGGAAAAATGGACTAGTTGATAGCACATCAGGTCGTGTTTCAAATAGATTCTGGATATACAAAGTGGATTAGAGCAGGAAGTCTCAGATCTTATATCTATTTTTCCCTGTGGTAAATAAATTTGTTCTAAAGGTAGATGATTTCTCTTTCTTGTCCCTGGACTATGTATTCTTCCAGGCATGCAAGGGATTTTTGTTTTCTTTAATTTGTAAAGTCTCTCTCCACTCAGGAATGCTGTTTGGCACAGAAAGCACAGTAACAGTCAAGAGAGATTGAACTGTTATCCCTATAAAGAGAATTAAAAAATAATACGCTTGCTGTTGTATTTAACACTTTGTGGTGTCTGCCTCTTGTTTAACTGACATCACAAGTATGAAGTGCGCCCAGTAAGGTAGCATAAACCAGTGATTTCCCAAAAGGCAAAGCAAAGGAGTGTATGGTCTTGCAACTTTTACTGTTAAGATCAAATTGCAAAATAGATTTACAATAATGCTGTTTTTCATTTCAGATACTAAAACGCTTTGTTGTTGTAGCTTTAATATTTAAAGTGTTGGCCAATATTGCACTTCCAACAAGAGAATTATAAACAAGTAGAAATAAAATGTGAATTAAATTGTAGATTGAGAAAAACTGTACACTTGATGTGTATGTATACATATACAGAGTCGGTCTCATCTTGTTTACATCAACATTGATTCATTGAAACAGGTATAACCACCTGCCTTTACTTACCCTTTTTTATACATGTGTATAAGTAATTATACAATTGTACAGCTGCTTGAGAGAATACCAAAATAAATGTATTTCCGTGAGTGTTTGTCATGGTTTAAGCCCAGCCGGCAAC
>NW_009911679.1:7034-20090 GCF_000696875.1 Nestor notabilis | reverse complement strand
ACAGCTGAGGCTGGGGCTCCCTGCTGGCATGTTCCCAGCCCACGTCCCCTCAGCTCCTGTGTTTCCCACACAATGAATGTCCCCATCCTCTCCAAAACCTGACAGCCCTCTGGTCTTCCTTCCTCCAAAGAAGTCCACACATCCTCCATCCCTGTAAAGGCACACTACTCCAGCTGCCAACGTATCCCTTAAGGAAAAAGTGTCCTGAATGTACACAGAGACTACAACGCTACCCTCCCTGCCTGCCAGGATCCCCTTAACGAGGTCACTTTGTTATTATCTCACCCGGAGCCCCCACAAATTAAATCTGAAGTTTCGAAATGCAGCGCCCCCTGCCCCAAACACCACCTAAACCTGGACACAATTTTGTTCTCCAAAGCATCAGCATCCTCACAGCTCCATTCCATCCTCCTCCACCCTGAATTCACTCACGAGCACACGGCAACCCATCCCTGTATTACGACTACCACACCCAGCAGAAGCATCCTCAAGCGCTGTTGGCAGCCACCACTTCCATGCACCACTCTGTAGAGCGAGTGCCTGCCCTTGGTGCTTGCTGACCTACCTGACTGCCCAGCACCTCTCTGGCACAACACTCTCATTGCCACACTTTGCCACCATGCTCAAGCATTTTGTAGTCTGGGAATCCCAGATTCCTTCAGTATAACCTCCCCTGGACTTGGCTGCCAACACAAGCTACCTATACCCACAGCTCTGCATTTCATCCCCTAAACCATAGGGGAAAATGTTGCTCTGCTCTTGCCAACACTTTCGTCCCCCCTTTTCTACCCCACAACTACCATCCCAACAAGATCCTGACTGCAAGATGCAGAGAAAAGAGGGAAGGACTTGAGCATACTTAAGCTTGTGCTAAAAGACAAGACACAAACACTTTGGGAACGGACCAGAGATGATGAGACTTTCTGGGGCAGGAGCTGCCTCTTTTGAGGTATTGCATAAGGAGTGTTGGCCTCAGGTGGGACTTCCAGCCTGTCGCACGATTCCTAGTAGCATGTTCACTTCCTCCTTGACTTAACCTGCAGGCTCTGCAGGGACAGCTGACAAGCTGATCCAGATAAAAGAGCATTCCTAGTAGCTTTATTTGATATATGGCATGTCCCATGATCAGAATTGACAACTTGGATACAATAGCCCCAGGGTAACCACTTCCCTGTAAGCACTCCCCAGTTTCCACCTTTGCCCTACTTCTGCAGATAGCACACTAAGGAAATAAGCACCAAGACGTAAAGCCACGTGCTTCCCGACTGACAGCACCTGAGCCTGACGCAGCGTCCCCACCTGCTACCTGCCAGGCACCATGCTCCCCTCCACTCCCAGCCACGAGCTGATCAAGTGAAACCTCAGCACCAAGGGCCAAGGAGGGACGCTGCTGGCATCAGCCCGCATGGTTCTGCCAGCTGAGCAGTGAGCAGGGGCAAAGACTGCACGGCCAGAACAACGTAGCAGGTAAGCACCAAGCACCCTGTTCTGCAGGAGCACGCCACACAAAGCATGTTGCTATGAAAACCAGCAGTGCTTTACAACAGTATGGCACGGGCACCTCGACAAGCTCTGTGTGGAGACGTTATGGTGCCAAAAGCAGAATGCTTCCTTTTGCTCTGAAGCCCTGCTGAGCTCAGGAAATTACACACTCAAAGGCTTTCTGCCTTCCTAACCTTCAGGTGACCGAGTCGCCCCATAAAACCTGGCTTGTGCACACCCTGCCACGGTTCTAAACAACAAGAATTCCAGGAGCGTGGTTGGTGCTGTTAAGGTGAGCATTGTATGAAACATGCCAAGTGTTGTAACTGGAATACAAGGTGCCAGTTGACTGGTTGGAAATGGTGGAATTAAGATGACAGAGATATCACTGGTAATTTAAGGAGTCACAGCAAAGGCCAACTACCAAACTGTGAGTGCCTGATAAAGACCACCCATAAGGAATGAGCTCGCTCAGACTCCCAAGGCTTGTCTGTCTCACTAACACCTCGTCTACTTAAGAAAAGGAGATGTCTGGGCTTTGCATGCTGAGCGGCTGAGCATGGCACCGTTCTGCATGGGATACAGGTGGGCAGCAAGGGGCAGTTATGGCGAAAGAGAGCAGTCCCTCAAAGAAAGGGACAGAACAGAAAGATCTCTGTTGGACTCCAAAGGTACTTCAAGTAGGGGTTCTGACATAATTTAGAATTTACACTGATCAAAAGCACACTGGAAACTACTGAAAACTCAGGAGAGCTCAGATATTCTCCTCTCCAGCACTCCAGCTAACTCCAATTCACCAAAATGCCACTTTTCCCATGTCACATTCTGTCACTAGCTCCCAAACTGGTTTGTGCTGATCTACAGCAAACTGTGGAGTGCTTCTTTAAGGACCTCCGTCATGGATGGAGACCGTGGGAGCTGCAGAAATGGAAGAGACTTTCTTCATGGCTTGCCACTCCTTTGGGCACAGCTCCTCAACTTATGTTAACAGAAGCAAACATACAAAAGTCCAAAGACAAACACAGGAATTACTACCAGATTTTGTGATAAGGATTCTCAGGCGACAATAAACCAGAACAGGAAGCAGCTGTCAGAGCTGAGATCCACTCCTTAAATGAGGCACTATTAAGCTAAAGTAATGGGGATCTCTATCCAGGGATTTAAGATCCATTTCTCCCAAGGGAGGAGATTTCTCCCAAGGGTAACATTTTTCAGGGGGGAAGTGGGGGTAGGAATCCCTCCTCTTCATCATGCTCCCCCCAACAAACACTTCATGTCACAATTTCTAGACCTTATACCATAGAAGACAGACAATTCCCCTTTAGTTCTAGAAAGGGAAATGATCCCCAGGCCACAGCCAGCCCAAGGTACTTCTCGGCTGGAAAGCAGTCAGAGATTGCCAGCGGTTTCCTTGGTGCTGATCTCCCTCTTGTGATGAGAGGCTCCATCACCAGCAGGTTCAAACCACACAACTGACAGGCTGACTCACTGCCAAGCACCCTTCATACCAAAGCATGTAGGGAGTAGAAAAACCAAACCCCCAAAATGCAGTGTCCATTCCCTTACCAGGTCCACATTCACTGGTGCTGGTGATTTCCAGCCCCTGCTTGGATAAGTACCATGACACTCATCTAGTCAGTGACATGTAGTTCCTACTCTACTCCCCCAGCAGACAAAAGGGAACAGCTGCTCTCTCTCCTCTTTGCTCTCCCAGTGCCCCTGCAGAAGCAAATGCCTTTCACGGGGCTGTGATGGGAACACAGCCTCAGGGTTAACAGGGAGAACCATGAGGCCAGACAGTGCCCTGGTAGCATGGTTCGCAGAGCCTGGCTTTGATCCCTAACCCCACCCATTAAGTGTGGGCAGCCTGGTTTTGAGGCCACTTTCTGACATTGCCTGGCACAGGACTCTACCCTGACAGAGCTCCCTGTTGTGCCCAAGTTGGGAAAAGAGCTAGGACAAAGTATTGCCAGCCCCTAGACTCCTATCTTGGGTCCTTTGTCTTGATGTACAGAGCCTAGGAGGAGCCACAGAAGAGAAAGCTAGCTTCTCTGCTGCTTGGGGTGGAAGCAGAGCTGACCTAAAGGCACAGTCCAGGCTCCATGGGGTTAGTAACTGTTTGACCACATTCAAGACCAGCCAGAGAAAACCCTCTCCCTGTGCAGAGCTACTTCTGGGGGCTTTCACCACATCATGACATCCGAGTGCAAAAGCAGGCCCCTCCACCCTGCAGCTGTTTGCTGTACCCAAGCCCAGAATGACACAGGCTTATGAAGCACTGTCCGACATTCAGAAATAGCATATTCATAGGGAGACTGGCACGCAAGCAGCAAGAGCAAGCAGAGCTGACCTGACACCGTCCCCTGCCTGCAACTCCGCAGGGTGCAGCCAGAGCTCTGCGGCACAGGCACTCACGTCTGCAGCCCCTGCTCCTGGGGGATCTGCAGCAGAGAGACACAGCAGCACCTAACAGTGCCCTTTGTAGCCTGTTACCAGTTTGGATTTGGCTCCAGCAAGGGTGGCTTTGGAGGCTTCATGCTCTCCTCAAGACACAGGCATCAGGCAGCCAGAAACAGGTCCCTGCCAGCAGGTGTGAGGGGTCTGCCTTATCCTGTTGCTCAAAGAAATCTACCCACAGAAGTATTCAGTGTGGCAGTCTCAAGAGTAATAAACCTGACTGTGGCCAGGAAATCTTCCACTAGAAGAAGCATCAGACAGAGCAGCTTTATGTTACAATATAGTCTTGACTTCCTGTCAATCTGGTTCAATTCATGGTTAAATTGCAGCTCCTAGGATGACAGAAGCATCATGCTTCATGTCTCCTACATGAGGACTACCCAATGCTTTTTCCACCACTGAAAAACTCACAGAAATGAGGGGGAGAAAGCTCGCAAGAATGTGTTTTGTTTCTGTGCTATCAGACTCCTATTCGGTGCTACAAGCACACAGCACGGCCATGCCCAGACACCCCACATTCAAACGTTGACATTCTGTGTTCTACCCCTGCAGGAACGCCTCTCCCAACAGCCCTGACTCACGGCCGTTTCTTCCCCTTATGCAACCCTGCTCCACTTCCTGCGCAGACAGCGACGGCTCAGTGCAGTGAGCGGCACTGCCACATCAGTGCGCAGACAGCCTGCCGCTGAGGCAGCTCTGCGGCTTCGGCACTCACCAGTCTGCCCAGGTTCGAGTTACATTATTTCATTATTACTCTCCCCCAAACATACCCCCCTTTTAAATAATAAATATTGAGCTATCTGAAACCAGAACCTGATGCTATAATTAGACACCCCTTACACATGCATTGCTGGGTTACACAACACAGCTTGGAGCTCCTGGGTAGCGGGTGAAGCCATAATAGCGTTTTATTCACATCACGAACAAACTCTTAAGGCAAAGCCTCCCAAGTGTTCTTGGTTATGAGCTTTGGTTCAGAAGACAAGGCCATCTCAGAGCATGCAAACAGGTTTCCCTGGTCTGACAATAAACTAGAGATGAAATCCAGCCGCTACTGCGTGTCAGTCCACAGGACTAGAATAGAGTTAGCCAGAAGTAAAACCTCCAGCACACATACCAAAGGGATGCCTGGTCCTTAGCATCCACTGCTTGCTCAATATCTGACCCCGTTTACTGCACACAGCTTGTTAATGCAGATGCAGCTAGTCACAGTCCTGTGCAAATCCCAATGCCAAGCACTACTGCCAGACCAAGACATGTCTTTAATTAATTTAAAAGATTAGCTCAATTTGGAAGCCCCACTCCAAACTCCAAGGCGTCACTGCTCAGCTTTTGCTGACCACTGCTCTGCTTTCTCTTCCCAGCAGCAAGAAGGCAAGCTCCTGCCTGAATTTGTTCTTACAGCAGCACCAGGAAGCTGTAGTAACGTTAATAAACTCGACAAATATTTATATTACTCATTTTCAGCTCACTAACACATTGATAGCTCCATCCTCTATAAAGGACTAGGGGTAAAGAAATGCCATGCTGCAGCAGTGCATGCTTTGCAGGACACCTACAGATCATGGTGGCAGCAAGAGCCATATGGCATGCCCAGAGAGCAGCACTTTGGGTAGAGCCACAAGCTCTGTGTGCAGCTACCACACCTACCTGGTATGGTTTATAACCAAGTATTTGTGCATCTAAATCCCACTGAATGCAGCAGGATTAAAATACTTACTGGTTCTTTAAGAATCCAGCCCTGGAGCCATCCCTTCTACTGACTTTACTTAGCAAGAGCCTAACTGGACAGGACAGAGCCCAAACCTTGCCAGCTGCACAGCCAACCTGTACAACTGTTTTGGAATCTACATCTGCCAAACAACAACATGAGGGAAAAAATCAAGTAGGTTCAACATTTGAGATGTGTCATTTCCCAAGATAACCATCAACTGTTAAGAACATTTATGTAACCAAAAAGCAGTACCAATGGTCAAAGACGGTCCTTCAGCTGTCCCTAGTCAGCAGCAAACTTTCTAAAGCAGAGAGGATTGCCTAATTCAACCTAAAGCTGAGAGATTTCTCCCAAACACAAGTTTTCTGCATTATCTGCAAGATGGAATCTAAATAATTCAAAACTTCACTGGATCTAGGTCACTGACAGAGGTTTGTTTTTCAGCAAGATGTCCCAGAGGGACATTTTTTCTTAAATTGTTGCTGAATTCCAACATCATACTTAAGGATACCCAATACCAGATGGAGTGGATGAGATGAGAAGTAGGAAGGATACTGACAAAGGCCAACTTCAGCTTGTTGAAGCTGGGCTCTGTCTTAGTCTCACAGAAGGTAAAACCTCAGCTGCTGAGGAATCATGTCTTTGACCACTGAAGGTCCACAGAATAACAGATGTGCAAGAAGTCTCAGGTAAAGCAAGCTGTCTTCTGTTTGCAGTGCAGGGATCCACACATGCACCTCTAAAGGTGAAAAACACTCCAAAAAGGGAGACCAATTTCAGCTCTTCCACAGGATGAATCCATAGAGCGACTTCTCTCGGCTGGCTATGGAAGGAGCTCTAATGGCAATGCCACCACTACATGGCTGGTAACCTTTCTGAGCATGTCCTCAGGCTCATTAGGCATATGCAGTTCACAGGAGAATTGCAAAGGCAAAATCTTCAACCCTGAAATATTTTTTGCGTGTTTGCAGCCACTACAACAAGCAGTCCAGGGTCCAGTGATTGACCTTACTTTGGGGTATGCAGTATTTTCCTCTCCTCTATTTATTTGCATGTGATAATTAGCAAGTTATATAGAATCAGGAAATGGCATGAGGACAAAGTTCAAACTAATTTCCCTATTAAAGGTCTTGCACAACCATTTTTACAGCAGACCTTTAATGACTTGTTTAGTCCCAGTACAAGGCTGAGATAACAGGTATTTTCAGGTAACCTGGGCAGATCATCAATACTTTCTGAAAATGAGTTTTCATTTCCAGATTTCTTTATCAAAGGAGATTGCAGTGATTACGCTTGTTCCGGACAAACTAGAAGGTGCTGTATCCTCAAAAGGATACAAATCATATGAAAAGCAATTTGTCTCTACTTAGCACATGAATAATTTCTCACAGCTGCTTTAGCACAAGCAAGCCACTTGCATCCTTAAGTACTACAAATGCAACAAACTTTTTAATGTATAAGCCAGTATTAGACATCTTCCAACTTTATCACACCCCAACATTAAAAATTACATATGAAATAAACAGTTTACTGCTCTGCTCAAGGTTTCCAGACAGACTGAGTCAACCCAGGGACAATAAACTTCAAAGAAACACTGTGCGACAGCTTAAAAAGGCTGTATTTAGAGGAAGTACAAGCCCTCCAGACATGAAGTATCCAGCTTCCAAGAACCTGATCTCTGTAGGGTACCTCAAACTGCACATAAGAACCAAGATATATTAATGTTACATTTTAAAATCCTAATATTTCATGTCTCGCTCCCCAAACTCCGTATCATATGTTCAGCAGAACAGCACGGGAAACGATGAAAGATTTTAGATTAGAATTGCCCAATTTCTATTAGTCAAGGCCCTATGGATCTTGTGCAGATCCCATGCTGTCATATCAGTGTTTTTAAAGACTTCTTTTTCTTTCTAGTGGACTGACTTTAATGGGTGTTTTGTACTACTACTTTCTGCAGAATCAAACCTTCAATGCATTAGATGCTAATGCCTTCACTGGTTAAAACTTAACCATCTGGGAGGAGTCAGTACAGCTACTGGCCCTATCCAAATTGTTATCAGCAATTAAAGCTGAGGCAGATATTCTCAAGATTCTTCATCTCTAAACTTTCTATTTCTTTCCCATCTAAAACCAGATGACGGGAGCAGAGTTGTGAACTTTAAAATCTGGAGTGTTGATTTTTTAACACCCTCCACTGCCTGCCTGCCTCCCCCGCTGGCCCGGTAACTACCTCGTGATTTGATTGCTGCGCACACCACGAGCCACGCATCTGTAATACGCAGTGCCCTGGGACATGCAGCCATATCCACCAGCACAGCAAAAGCCAAACAATGGAGCCACTGTTTCACCTTGCCTCCTGGCTCACCTTTTCAGCTCAGGTTTTTGCCTCTCACCTTCCTGTCAGTGCTACTAGATCTGAGCAACCACTGCAGCATTCCTTAACACTCCAGTTTCTGGAGTCATCAGACTGTTAACGAACGTATAAAAAAAGAAGCCTGAAAGCAGGAATTGAGGTTTTGGAAGACAGTAAGACAAATGGAAGTCCAACAGATGGTAAATTCTAACCCAAACTATTCTATGATCCTATGATTCAGAATTTTTAAGCCAGCCACATAACTCTGGGCACCTAAGCCCAGTTTAGGGCAGGTTGGGGAGAAGAGATCTTTGCATATATTAGTGCAACTGACAGCATTTTACTGGCAGTGTCAGCGAGGCACAGTAAAAGCCGCCTGTTAACCTGCAAACGCTTTATGAGATCTGCTCTTTGGATCTTTGGAGTTGCTCAACCTTGAAGTCAGACGGACTCCAGCGTGTTTGGGTAAGCCTCCAAGCTTCCTCATCGTGCACCGTTCTCCTCCTCCAAAGGCAGGATGCCCTCCTCCCTGCGCAGACCTGGCAGCTCCCCACGAGCCAGCTAACCCTGCAGCAACAGGGCTGCTAACCACCCGCTCCAACCGCGCTCCCACGCACAGGCTGGCAAGGCAGGCTCCTACCTAAAGCACAGATTTGAACCAAAGCCACTCATCGTGCAGCTCAGCTCTCCCCTCCCTTCCTCACACACACACACAATCTACTGTCATTCTTGCAGAGCAGGAGGATGCTGTGGCCATCCACTCCCCCACCCGCAGTTAAACCAAACAGCAGCCTTCCTGCTCTTCATTGCTGCAAAGGATTGCACAGAGGAGGCCCAAGCACAGCAGAGGTGCTGTATCATACAGCACCAGCCAGCATCTTACAGCAAATAGCAACCAGGCCACGGCAGCACACTGTGTTGGAGCATCAGCAAGTTCTGGACATGTTCCAAAACACATGCTTGCCAGCCAGCACTGCACTGGGGGATCCCAATGCTGTGTTCTCACTTGGCTTGTAGGCACCTGCAAGGCCTGGCTCTGCAACAGCTCAGGGCTTGTTACACAGCTCTCTCCTGTCAGGGAAGGGTTTCTGGGGGTTTATTTCCTGCCTGCCTTCATTCTTGTGGGAACAGGAGTCTGTGGCCACCCAGTTAGCTCTGCTTTGTGCTGGGGAACATGTAAAATCATGTCATCCTGCAGGATTTACTAGCTCAGGTCTGCATTTGCCAATGCTTATGCTATTTGAAGAATGTCTTAGCATTCACCTGGCTTTGAGCTACAAGACTATTTCTGTTAACATGTTAACATGCTGTTAAAAAGGGATACTAAAAATCTCTTCTAATACATGTGTGTCAGAGGACCATGATCCAAGCAAAGAAGCTGGCACAATTAGACAATGCTTGTGTGGCTTGGCACTTCCTGGTAAAACTGAAGTGCAAGCACAGGCCGACATGCAATTGATCGTGAGCCAGAATTAGAGCATTAGAGAAGCAGGGTTACCTATAAACTCCCTGCAGCTTCATGATTTGGTCTAGAAAGGTTTGGTTTGGATCTTTCGGATAAATTCAATCCCAAAAGACAGCATCTGCAGATGCAGACCCGCAGATCTACATCCTTTTGAATTATCTGCCACATTTCCAAAAATCACTCAAGTCACTGCACTTAATTCTCCCATCAAGACTTACCTACTCTCCTAAGTCCTCCCAGACCACAGAACAAGCAATTTTTCACATTTCAGGAAAGTTTCAGCTGCAAGCTTTGGGTTTAGACACTGGTCAAAAAAGAGCTCTGGACCTCAGCCTGCTTGTCTGGTATTGCCCACTGCCATTGGAGATAAGAGCATTTCCAAGACATCCACCCACAGGAAGAACTCCCCCAATCTCAGCACACTCAGAGCTACATTCCAGGATCACCACACTTAAAGGGAACCTTAGATTCACCAGCATGCAGGTCAGCAGTGCTGTCTGTGTGTGTGCTGGCTCCCTGCTTCTCATAGCTGCATTTCAGTTTGGTGGGTCCACCTGTGCTATTTTTCTGTGGCTTGCGGCCACATGTCCAAGAGGATGAGTGCAGTGAGAATTAAAAGCTGTATGACTGCACAGAAGCATGCAGCACGTAACAGCTCTGTATGTGCCTGCACCCAGCCCCACACCCTGCTCCCCCCTTCCCCCCCGCATTAAGCACTGCTCTTCAGGCAATGACAGGCAGAAGGTGTTCCCCAAGGGACATCAGTTCCTCCCTCCTAGGGGTTCTTGGCTGAAACAGGCTGCTGAGTAGGTGTTTGGGGAGGGAGCTGTTGGCCACGCAGACCAGCAGTGCCTCCAGGTTGAGCGCACACACACGAGCCCCCCTCACTGTCCTTTGGCACATGGCCTGGGGTGCGAGATCATGCATGTCAGCAAGTGTGACAGGCCAGGGAGACATCCCACAGCCCAAAGGCATCCTGCTGTGATCTCGGGAACCCTGCCAAAGCAAAGCTTTAATTTCTCTGGAGCATCCTCAACCCACTCTTCCTTTCAGCATGCCCTTCTCTTCCTTCCCTTCCTCCACTTCTAGCAATGCTGCATTCTGTGTACTCCCTGAGAGAAATAGGGCAAACATAACCTGATTAACCAAGGGGATTTGGGCAGGAAGGGGGGGGGGGGAGATTAATATGCAGAGAAACACAGAGCCTTTTCCTCTCACATTAGCTCTTGCCTATTCAATACTAAAAGTGTTCTGTGGTGACTCCGACTTTGGAATTTGCTATAAAAGCTTCTTGTAAACTCTGTCTCAGCATGCAGATATCAAGAGAAAGAGAACATTTAGAGTGACAAGCTGAAACATTTTTCAGGCTCCAGAGTCAGTAGCTTAAAATCACTTGGATGTAAGCCTGTGGCTCCATTTTAAAACATAAGGATGCCTCTTGCCATTGTTCATCTATTGACAGTTTGAATCCAGTCTTTATTTGGCTAAGCTGCCTTTGAAGCACGGTTTAGGAGTTAATGCAAGCTTTCTCCATTACATGTACAGAAAAATCTCTGGCTGGCAGCAGTTTGTACAGGCTCATGCGAATAAGGAACATGTTACACAGGCTCTGGCTGTCCTCCAAGTCCATTTTTGATATTCTATTTTCTTTTCATCCATTCTTGCTTGCTTACCGTAAGACACACAGATGCTTCAGGTCAGAAATGCAAAGCTATACACATGCAGAAAAGATGCATGACCTTCCGAGGAGCTATTTTTGGCTGCTCTTATACACCTAAGAACCCTTACAGAGGCCATACACTGAACTGACTGGCCTTCAAGTAACCTTTGCCTAAGAGATATGAAATGTTGCAGAGGGGTTTATTATTATTATAATTCTCTCTGTAACCTAACAACCTATTGACTCCAAATCTTCAGATGCTGTTATTGCAAAGAACCATATTTTAAAAGGGAATGCAAGGCTGAGATTATTACCTAAGGAACCAGTATGTTCCAACATTATGGCTAAACATATACAAACAGGAAAATAATAAGAAAATAGCCTTAATCCGGAACTTTCCAAAGTTTGTTGATACCCTCAGCCTTCAGTTGCCATCACTTCTCAAGACCAAACATGGAGACAGAAATACTACATAGCTCCAGAAGCTTCAAAATGAAACAGATTTATTTTCCTCACTGTGCTACTCTGGAAGCACAAACAGTTGATGAGATAACAAATGAAGGAACATGAGTCAACAGCCAAACACACACACACAGAACAATACTCCCTGGAGAAAGTAACAGACCTAGCTCCTTCTGCCTGAACATGCAAATACAACATGTTACATCCTGGCACTTGAAACCTGGGCTCTGCTCTGTCCTGGGTCTCATAAATCCCAACACTGACATTCTTCCACCAAACTGGCACCACCCTGTCTGCAAACATTTCAGTCCAAGAGGCCAAGAGTGATGTGATGGGTGAGCCCCACTGCCCCAGAAGCCAGTCCAAAGGCTTGTCACTTGGCAAAGAGTTAACACAAACCAAGGGGACTGCGTACCCCTATTGCCACTCCAAAAAATTTTCACCCTCACACAGTGAGAGAAAGCTAAAACATGCTGGCATCTTTTCCCTTTTCGACATCACAGCATCAAATATCAAAAATCTTCTAAAAACACACTAAGCCCTACACTGACTATAGAATGTATAAAGCAGGAGTGATGTACAACTAGGAAAAAGGATACAGAGAATATATTGGGGATGAAGTGTCCAGCAGAGCCAGCCTCTGGAAATCCAGCTCCTGTGCACATATGTGCACATGCACACACAGAATCCATGACATTCTCCCAGAACATTTTCCTCATATTGTCATGTTTTAAAGGGGTACCTGTGTTAAGATATTGCCCCTTAAGACCAGAGCTGCACAGGGGCGAGGGATATAAATGAGCCTAGATAAAGTTATGAGAAAAACAACACAAGTTTGAAGTTCGCCAGTGAAAAATGACATACCTTGCACTTACCACCCAGGACACACGCATGCTGTTCCTCCTATTGTAAGGCCCAAGCTAAAGAATCAGGTTCTGCAAGTATCAGGATTCCCCCCATAGGAGCTCAAAGTCAGGTGCCTGTTTCCTTTGGTAACATCCTCCTCCTTAAACAAGACTCACCATAGTTTGCAAAACAATGAGGCCATGCCCTGCAAACGTTTGCTAAACATTTGTGCAATTCAATCCAAATACAGAAACAGAGGTTACACAAGCCAGAAACTCCACATTTAACATAGCACTACAGCTACATATGGAAGCTGAGTCAAAAGACAACTGTATGTTAGCAATATAGGCTGCACCTCTCTATCCACTTTTCTTTTGGAATTACTGCCACAGTTTAGACCTTTGATACTGAGTCATGGTGCAGTGTATCACATTTCAGTTAAGAAACACAGGCACTTAAAAGAATAATCGAAGAAAATTAAGACCACCAAAAAAAGAAAAATCTTTCTTGAAAAGGATAGACAATCACCCTCCTCTTCCTACCAAGCCACACTTTGAACCTCCATGTGACCTCAGGGCTCATACCTAACCTTGCTGCAAGTTGGATGGCTTCAG
>NW_009911679.1:0-7003 GCF_000696875.1 Nestor notabilis | reverse complement strand
GGGGAACGCGCAAGCCACTGAACACCCACAGTGGCCAGCTAATATACAGCTACAACGCATCTAGATGATGGCTTACACCCCTAACAGTCCAACCTAGGAGAACTTAGTCCTTAGGGAAACGATGGCTATCTTTTTTTCCCCTTAGCTACTTTCTGCTTATAAAATAAAATTAAACAGAACAAAATTAAAAAGCTTTCTAAGAGATAAGACAACAGCTTTCCCCTGGCAGATAGCTCCACATCCATCCCACCAGTACATTCTGCTGGCAGTACATATGATATTAACAGTATTAAAAATCTCTGTCTGGTAACCTCTCAGTACGGAACCTGCCTTTCACAGTCACGTGTGCCCACCCCCCCCACCCCCCAAGGGCTCTGTGTTCACCCACAGAGCTGCCAACAACCACCACCACCACCAAAACAAAGACCTAAAAGAGTACCTTGTGCAGAAACAGTCAACCTGCTTTTCCCATCTGAGAACAGCAGAAGAGCTCAACTCTGTAACACAAACCGAAGTCACTCCTTGGGACCACTATCTTAGGGCTGCACCAGCCCAGCTGCAGCTCTTTTAAAGAGCCTCAGGTGTGAACCAAGTGTGGGCACTCAAATGAAACCAGCTGGTTTCCTACTTCCATTCTATTGCTAAGTTTGTGGAACTGCAAATTAAACTTCATCTTCCTTCTCCAAGGACCAGATAGTCGACTATTTATGATATAGTCATCTGTAGGCACATGCATTTTCCATATTCACTGGGCATTACCTGAGGACACCAACATGGGATAGCCTATGAGGCTGCTGTGGCACCCAGGATCCAAAAGGAGACTACAAAACTAGAACGTAATTCTCTCTTGATCTCTGGCCTTCTCATTTCACTCCAGGCACAGAACTGGGTTTTATTCACCAGGACCCACAAAGAGCTACAGGCACTAACCCATGTTCCAGAAAATGACAGAGCTGTAAAAGTTATGCATTATAGCACTGATATCTTCAATTAAAGCTTTGAAGAGAGGTATCCTGCATGCTGAAGTGCATTCTCCATGAAAGCACAGACCAAACTGTTTTCAACATCTAGGACTTCCTTGACCCTGCAACTTTACACTGCTAAAAGAAGAGCCTCCTTTTGCAGAGTCCCAACTGTGACACTCCCATCTCCTAAAAGGATGAAAGAGATAAAGGGACAAATTCACATCTTTGTTGTGCACTGTTTTTATAGAGCAGGCAGGGCATGAAGTCTGTGTTTGTAATGTCGAGATGTACTCATAGTTTTCAACAGTGGTTGCATGGCCCAGTAACTCCTCAGCCATAGGATGCTGAGTTTCCAGCAGTGTAACTTGGAATTTTGATTTACAGAAATGAAAGTTTGGCCACAGCTACTTCTGGATGGGAGAGAATATGCAACCTGCTATAATTTTGAATAAACAGAGGGTCAAACATGTATGTAAAGAACTGGAATGCTAGAAAAGTATCTCTCTCTGTAGGGGAGGCAATATTGTATCATTAAAGGATGTCTTTGCAGGACTCCGTAGCTCCTTACCCTAAGCTAACTGGCTTGTTGGCATGTGATGTGCTGAGCAGGGATACGGGGGAAATCAAAACTGACAGCTGCAGAATTAATATACATATTAAAATAAGGGCAAGAGTCTCTGCTCCAGATAGAGTGCAGGGACATGCCTCTGATCTTTTGCTGCTGAACATGCCTGCCCTCTTGACTGGCAAGTAGCCAGGCAGCAGCCTGCAGCCCTCCTCCTATATCCCTCCAGCTCCTTACTGTAATTTATAGAAAGTCTCCACTTACTGCACCCTGCTAGGCACTCAAGTACAAGTTAGGTAACAGTTACACTTCTGCTGCAGCCAGTTCAGAAGGCAGCAGCAAGGATGCATTAATGGTTACACTCCACTTGACATTCAACAGGTGCTGAACTGGCTGAGATATTTTTGTGATTTTGTTAGGGGAAGACTGAATAGCAGCCCCCGTCCACAGGAGTGCCTTTCCATCTCTCTGACCATGTGAGCATCCCATTTCCTTCAGTTCCTAAGTAACTGGGTAAGTAGTCAGCGTTGCATCAGGGAAAGGGGTTTGGCTAGGAGAATCCTGCATGGTGACTCATACTTCCATGAGTAAGCTAGACAAGTAAGCAAGCTAGCTTGCTTCTCTAAGCTTCCTCAGAGAATCAAGGCAAAATCACTTATTCTGCTTAGTCCAGCTACCTAGAACGATCGTTTATGAAGCTATTGCAAGAAATAGTTTTCTTTAGCTTTGTATTGAGAAAATCCTTGCAAGAAATACAGTTTTAACCAGCTTTAGTTTATCCAACTGAATGCATAACCCATTGCTGTTGTACTTGCAAATGTAACCAACCTTTTAAGGGCAAAAGAAAAACTGGCGTAACTTGGAAGTTCTAAATATTGAAACATGTCTGCTAGAAAGCAGTTTGCAATCAAAACCATACACCTGACAAAAAGGAATTGTGGAAATCTGGGATCTTCAGAAATTGACAATTATTTACACACGTCTCCACATATATTACTGGTGCACATTTAAAAGTAGGTTGCAGCAACACATAGGTATAAATACCTGGAAATGAGAATTGCATCAACTAACTCCTCCCCAACAATGACAGTGCAAAGAAAAAGAGGATATGAAGCAGCAAAAGCACTGGATCATTGTAGTACCAGCATCTTACCATAACATGCATGCATGGAAGCAGCCAATGAGAGCGACCCAGAGGTACATGGACTATGGTTAATCAGTTATGTGCAGAGATACCTGTTAGTGCAAGCCAAGATGAAACTCATCTTTTAGCTTTTGTTTTTCTTAGGAGGTCAGTTCAAATGGATTGATGTGGCTATGCTATCCAAATTTGAAGAACACCAAATACAGATTTCTATGGGATAGGAACCAACTTCATGTATCTTACCCTGATAAGTATTTCAAAATAGCAATAATTCTGGCTCTGGGAGCTTTCATGTTGTGGACAATATAGCAGAATATAATAAACTTTTGGTGCCAACCTCCGTTTTGGAGTCCAGGCCTTTCTGGTTTAGGTAAAGAACCTCCATCATTTTCATTTTGCTTTACAAAGCTGAAGTGTTTCACAATTACCTAATCCCTACAGCACCACTGTCAGATTGGTACATAAAGTCCCTTCCCATTTTACAAAGAAGAAATGAAGCCATTAAAGCTGAAATAAGTTGTTTAGGCCTCAGAATAAATAAAAGGGAAAGACAGGTTTGGAACATGATATAGCTATGTCATGGTTTGGTGTCATTATTTACCCCAGCAGCACCACCAGATTTGACTTAGTCTGTCATGAGTCAGGACCTGAGCAAATAGCAAATGTAGAAATAAAATATCACCATATAAAACCTCTTGTATGTTAGCAATATCAAGAGAAATTTACTCAGCCTTTTATCGAAAATACCAAGACACACACATTGAACTCATCTTGTATAGCTGTCTCTGGACTTTACTTTTGTGATAATGGTTTAATCAGTATCTTATTGTTCAAAAACAAACACGTTGTTTAATGAGAATGTAGCATCATTTCCCTCTGTTATCAAACAATGCTTGATCAAATGTCACCTGAGGCCAGTGAAAAGGCCATTTGTAACTCCTGGAATGAAAATATAAATGTTTCCACATTCAGCAACTTCTTTAGTTTTCATGTTTAATCGTGGATAGCCACACACAAAGAGTTGCAGTCAGTGCCTCAATATCCAACTGGAGACCAGTAATGAGTGGTGTTCCTCAGGGGTCAATGTTGGGACCAATCCTGAGGGGATGAAGGCACAGACCCAGAGCATCTTCATTCAGTGAATCGCTTTATTGCCTACTGCTCTAACTTTTTATACCATTCTAACAACAGTTATTTCTAGCCTATTGCTCTAGCTTTTATACCATTCTATTTGTAGCCTATCATGTTTAGTTCCTGTCTTATAGTTTGCTTTTTAACACTGCTCGCTTTCTCACAACCAGTCCCAGAATAGCCAGTCTCTTATCTTCATGCTCTCTCCTCCTCAGCCAGGTGTCTTGGTATCTTATGCTCTCTCCTCCTCAGCCAGCTGGGTTGCTCTGCTTGATTGTACTTTGTTTCTTCTTTAACTCTTTCTTCTCCAGCCAAGCAGTTACTTCTCTTTGGCAATAATCATATAGTTTCCATTGTCTCCCACACAATCCTGTTCAACATCTTTGTCGGTGACATGGACAATGGGATTGATGCGCCCTTGGCAAGTTTGCCGATGACACCAAGCTGTGTGGCTCGGTTGATACGCTGGAGGGAAGGGATGCCATCCAGAGGGACCTGGACACGCTTGAGATTTGGGCCAATAGAAACCTTATGAAGTTCAACCAACCCAAGTGCAAGGTCCTACACCTGGGTCGAGGCAATCCCAGGCACAGCTACAGGCTGGGCAGAGAAGAGATTCAGAGCAGCCCTAAGGAGAAGGACTTGGGGGTGGTGCTTGCAGCCCAGAAACCAACCATATCCTGGGCTGTATCAAAAGAAGCGTGACCATCAGGCCAAAGGAGGTGATCCTGCCCCTCTACTCTGCTCTTGTGAGACCTCACCTGGAGTATTGTGTAGAGTTCTGGTGTCCTCGACATAAAAAGGACATGGAGCTGCTGGAGCAAGTCCAGAGGAGGACCATGAGGACGATAAGAGGACTGGAGCACCTCCCGTATGGAGACAGGCTGAGAAAGTTGGGGCTGTTCAGCCCGGAGAAGAGAAGGCTGCGTGGAGACCTCATAGCAGCCTTCCAACATCTGAAGGGGGCCTACAGGGATGCTGGGGAGGGACTCTTCATTAGGGACTCTAGTGGTAGGACAAGGGGGAATGGGTTTAAACTTAAACAGGGGAAGTTTAGGTTAGATAAAAGGAAGAAGGTTTTTACTGTGAGGGTGGTGAGGCACTGGAAGAAGTTGACCAAAAAAGTGGTAAATGCTCCATCCCTGGCAGTGTTGAAGGCCAGGCTGGAAAGAGCCTTGGGCAACATGGTCTAGTGTGAGATGTCCTTGCCAATGGCAGGGGATTGGAACGAGATGATCTTAAGGTGCTTTCCAACCCAAAACATTCTATGATTCTATGAATCTGTGAAAGCTAATATGGAAAAGAGGGCAAGCAGGCTGAAGAAGGACTAAGCTTCCCCACAGACACCTTGTCACATCTCAAACATTCCCATCACTCTATCAACACCACCTCCCACCAGTGATGAAAGGCAGCAGTGGAAAAAAAAGAGGAAGAATAAAACTCCTTATGTATACAAGTGAGGAAAGTCGGCCCCATCCCTACAATAAAAGTCAATCACTTAAAAGAAATCTAAACAGACCTGGCCTCCATCTTCCAAGAGCAAGAAAAATGCCCTTAATTTACTCACTGAGTTCTGTTTATGTAGTTCTGAGCCTTCTCTGATTGAAGCTCTCTGAGGCAGAAAATTGATGTCAACCATGCCAGATAACTGCTCTTCTCCTGAGCATCTACTGCTGCTACTAAGATCACAAAGGACACATAAAAGGAAAAAATTGGCAGTTGCAGTCTTCTTCAAAACACAAAGCTGGGAGGAGTGGGAGATACACCAGACGGCTGTGCTACCATTCAGCAAGACCTGGACAGGCTGGACAGTTGGGCAGAGAGGAGCCTGATGGAGTTTAACAAAGGCAAGTGCAGGGCCCTGAACCTGGGAAGGAATAACCTCATACACCAGTACAGGTTAGGCATTGACCTGCCAGAAAGCAGCTCTGCAGAGAAGGGCCTGGGAGTCCTGGTGCCCAAGTTAACCATGAGCCAGCCATGTGCCAAGAAGGCCAACGGTATCATGGGCTGCATTAGGAAGGAAGATTGTGGCTAGCAGGTTGAGGGAGGTGATCCTCCTCCTCAACTCTGCCTGGGTGAGGCAGTATCTGGAGTACTGTGCCCAGTTCTGGGCTCCTCAGTACAAGAAAGACAAGGAACTACTGGAGAGGGTCCAGCAGAGGGCTACGAAGATGACTAGAGCATCTCTCTTATGAGGAAAAGCTGAGAGAGCTGGGCCTATTTATCCTGGAGAATCTCAACAATGCATACAAATACCTTAAGCGGGGTATCAAGAGGATGGAGCCAGCCTCTTTTCAGTGGTGCCCAGTGACAGGATAATGGACAATGGCACAAACTGAAACACAGGACATTCCATATGAACATGAGAAAGAACTTCTTAGAGGGTGGCAGAGCACTGGAACAGGCTGCCTAGCGAGGTTGTGGAGTCTCCTTCTCCGGACGTATTCAAAACCTGTCTGGACACGATCCTGTGCGACCTGGTCTAGATGAACCTGCTTTGGTGGGGGAGGTTGGACTAGGTGATCTCTAGAGGTCCTTCCAACACCAACCATTCTGTGATTCTGTGTGATTCTGTGAAAATACCACTTGCTCTATGTTAGCTACCTATTCTTAAAATGCAAATTAATCTATCCAGCCAGTCTTGTCTTAAAAGCCTCTTATTTTACGTTTAAACTCTTCAGAAGTAAAATTTTTTACAGGGAGAAAATATTTCTTCTTAATCATCATTCCTGTCAAATGTTCATTTTCTGTCTTGCCAGATGCTTGGAACCCAAACCCTGGATAAAATGTTTAGTCCCATTTGTACAAAGCCACTGTAAAACAGATTCCTGGGATGCAAAATTAAACTTCCTAATCCATCCTTGAGAATTCTGATAGAAGATGCTCAGTGAACCCAGCATAACACAGAACGACAGAACTAGGTTATAGGGTTTCCTTTTATTCTGCATTCATGCGGTGTGAGGCCTACTCAGTATCCACCTGCACTCTCCCTTCCTTAGCTACTGGTCTTCTCTTCCATGATGCATCTCACAAGCATCATTCATTCCTCAAGCTGCAGCAGGGAACAAAACGCTTCTAGTTTTTTGACTGATGGGTCCTTTAATGGAAGTGCTGGTGGTTATAATAGGGACCAAAATTCTGTATTTTTCTGGCCTGTTTCATGTTTAGGTTCGAGACCACCTTAAGAACCTGAAC
>NW_009911678.1:37904-80016 GCF_000696875.1 Nestor notabilis | reverse complement strand
ATCAACCAGTTCCAACCCCCTGCCAGAAGGTGCCCCCAACTGCTTCTTCCCCATCCTTCCCCTCTCACCATGTCCTACACATTTCCGGCCTCCTCAGGCAGAGCTCCCCTGCTTGCCCCACTGACATCAAATTGCCTGAGCTGCTGCTTCCTTCTTGCTCGCTTGTTCCCCGCCAGCTGTAACCACACGTGTACGGCTCTACGGGGACACAACCCAACCTAAGGCGTCTTCTGAAGTATTTACCAGGAGCTGGGTCACCTCTCCTAAGCATTAGCACACATGCTAGTGAGGTGTAATGTAAATCAGGAACAGGTGATTCCAGGGAATAATCCAGCTTGTGCTGCAGAGACTGGACCCCAGCAGATACCAACAACAGCCAAATCTTCCTCAGCTCATAAATTCAGGATTTGCTAAACCACAGATGGAGAACAGTACAACTGCCTGCCAGTCCTTTTGTGTGAACAATTTGCTTGATATTTTTTGGTTTGTAATACCGCTTTATGCTCTCCTCAGTTCCTAAAACTATTGTAAGGCTTATGCAGACTTTTTATTCTCTCTGAAGTCCTGTTTGAAACTTAGCAGACCTTGAAGGTGGTGGTGGGAAGGAGAGAAGAGGACAGAGGACCCAAGACTTGAGTTGACATCATTTGACAGCCAGGCTTTTCACTACAGCTTAATAAGAAAGAAAAGTTTTCAAATGCTGCATGATCATTCTCCAAAATAGCAAACATTTACCCCATGTTTCCAGTTTCAGTTTCATGTCAACTTCTGACACCAGTAAACTAACAATCAGACACCTGCTGGATGCTATTTACAACCATACATTGACTTCCCATTAAAGGTGTATAAGACAAGAGCATTTTCTATGCAAGGCCCTATGCTGAATGGGGCACATCAGAGAAATTTGGAGTCAACACAGCATTTTTCTAGTAAAATATCTAGTTTTTTACAGAACAATGGAAAGTGTGGACATACAATCACAGGACTTGAGCACCTCCTCCATTGTTCAATCTGATAGTTCTCTTTCTTGGAGAGAATGAAGGTTTGCAGTCACACACTAACCCTGTAAAAGCATGCTTTAGAGTCACTTATCCTATGGGTTTATAAAAGGGAAAAACATCAGAAGACTGTCCTGTACTGTTAGTCTCCAAGTTATTTGTGACATTGCCAAGATACAACACTTAAGACAGGAGGAAGGAATCTCTCTGCTGCCAGAGGAGCTCATGGTCTCATTTACCTGATGTGATGCTGTACTAGCTAAGGATTGGGCATTTTTCCCCAGTAGATTATCTCTCAATCCCAACACCATTATCATGTAAGGGGTATACGGAAATACTTGACGCCTGTAGAGCCACCGCCTTTGGACAGCCCTGCAGCAGCTTCTCCAATACCTCCAGCAGTTCAGCCCCTCTGCTGAGCCCTGAAGTCTCATCCAGAAACCCTACTCAAAAAAAAAACACAATTAAGCAGACCTACTGCTGCCCCATCCAGGCCTTTTGGACAATGAAATGCTATTCCTGTCCCTATTCAGTTCCTAGTGCTACCTTCAACTCCCTCCACCTTCTAACAAAACAGGTCAATGAACAAAACCATCAGTTGTTTTCCTCCTCATAGGCCTCCCTAGTAGGCCTGCCTACTACCTCCTAGGCACACCTCCTAGTAGATTACAGCTCTTGATCAGGGGAGGGATAAAGTCTGTTTTCTTAAAGGGGATATTAAGTACCCTTAGGATCAGTTAGAAATCTGAAATGCAAATTGATCTTGGTTTTTAAAGATCCCACGGTACATTTTAAAAGAACAACCCCCTCTGTCTAGCCAAACTGGTGGAGTTCTGATGGAAGGGGGGATTGTATTTTATCTTTATATATTGCTCCTAAAGGTCTTTTTCACTGACACTTAGCACCATGTTATCACTATAATGGGTACCAGGAGCCCCATCCTACCATGTGTGCTCTCACTCACCTCAATTACACACAAAATAATAAATTCTCTACCTTGCAATGGAGCAATGGGTGTTAGGACCATGGGGGCACTAATTGGCCTTAATGGCCTTGACCAGCCTCACCTGGGGCCTACACACACACCCCCACACCCCCACAGGCTCTTTAATCACAGTCCTGAGGCTCTACCTGACCTACGGTGAAAGTGTTGCTGGTCTTTGCTTCTGCCCCAGTTGCGTCTGATTATGGATGCTGTTTATCTGAAGCTTGACCTGCAGGCTGACTTCTCAGTTTAACCATGGATTTGCCTCATGACTGTGGAGGTACCTTTTGACCTAGGCTCTATAGTTTACCCTGTTCCTTTGCTTAGGTTCTGTAGTGCTGAGCTGTGGCCTCAAAGGCCTTGCCAGCCTGGTAGCCTCCCCCAGCTTCCTGGCCCCTGAGGAGCTTCCGGCCCACACAGTGCCCTGACAACAGATCCCTCTGCTTTCTTACACAATAAGGCGCTTTGGGTCCTGATATACAAAATGTATGTTGATCAACAAGATGATTAGCCTATGGGTCAGAGGATAGCCTGAATGCATATTTTTAACTTAGGATGTGTGATCTATACAGCATAAACCTAAAACAATACAAAACCTGAAGTTTGTTATAAGCAAGTGACTTAATGTTGTGAAGAATGCCTTTTGAATTAGTCAAGCTTTGCTACATGTACACAAGTCAAGCAAGTTATTTATATAAGGCTATATTTTCTTTACTATGTTTATTTTGGTAGCAGCTAATAGTGACAGTTTGCAGTGCTTGTTAGTAAGACCACGTGGTGTGTGAATATCTAATGAGCAAGTTAGCAAATATGGGCTTATTTGATGCATTTTAATGTTTATCTAAAGGATGAGCCTCCATGACAATGCCTCACACTACTGACCCTGTTAAAACTTGTGTAGCTACTTACAGCCTGTCAGAGATCAGCACTACTTACATGCTTCAAGCTCTGTATGTGCATAAACTTTTGCAGAAATAGACTTTGTAATTCTGAAGCTTTGAAAGTTGTATTCAACCTATTAAAAGCAGGCAAAGTACTGTCATTTTTTAATGTCTTTGTTGATAATAATGGATTCAGATCTGTAACAGCTACATGTGGCAAATGAACATTATATCTACTTTAAAGGGCATGAAGTGCAGTTTTGTGCTGAAGAGATTAAGCAATTTGCTTAAAAATCCTAATTATATTTTAGTCATAAATTGGGGTATCTCAATCTTCAGCAGCCTGCTGCTTTCTGCTGAAGGCATGCTTATGGGTCAGTGAGCCAGGGAGTTTATACGAAAAAAAAATATTTCTTCAATCTCTACTGAATTACCTCCCTAACTGCATCAAGACCTTTGGACTCAGAACACAGCAGGTTTGGGCCTCACATTGTAAATTGTGTTAAACTGGTCAGCTTGAAAGGTAATTCAAAGTTACTTCTGGAACTGTCTAGTGTTCAGTACAGGACTAATTCTGCTCCAAGGATTAAACCTACAATTAAGTATTCTGAAAGTTCTATCCATATAATGTTGTGAGATTTTTTCAGCTGAAACTATCCTTTGTAATTACTCCTCTGAATGCACAGCAGAGTACTTAAGATCTTGTATTTCTGAAGTTAGAGCTATTCTACCTGTTTAGCCTTCTTTTATCCTTTCCCCTTTCTTTGTGCTACTCTTGTCATCATTGTCACTACTTTCATCTGTTAATTGTCACAAGATAGCCTGAATGGAAGCTGGAGATGCTTAGCCTTACATTGTAGGAGTAGAAACATATGCTTTAACTTACACGAATAGTTTTCAGTCCAGCCTGATTCCTCTCTCCTGCAGCCCAAACCACTGGCCCTTCTGCACCTGAGCCTTTTATCCTAGGCTGCCTCTGTGCTGTTCCTGAAAGTGTAATTATCTTAATAGGATGGAGATGTGAACTGTAGCCTTTGTGGTAACAAGCTCCTGGGCTTTATAAGCCACTTGCACAGAACCCATGTTTCATTGTTTTCCTTGAGATGTTTCTGGGTACCGTACAAGTACAGCTCACCACTTATGAACCCACCCCAAGCCCTCCATCAGCCCAGTACATTTGAAGTCAAAGTAGGGATTAATTATTTTTTTCTATTACGTATTCTTTACTAAGAGGAAATGGGGCAGTCCCTTCCCTTGCAGGAAGGAAGCTCCTGCCAGTCTAGGTATGGCTTTGTACTTTGTATTCAGGGTACAGGATTTTGCTGAAAAAATGACCTGTCTGGGAAGTTTCCTCAGACAGCAGAGGCAATGTGGAGCTTGCACAGACTAAGTATCTGCTGGGGAGTTTGCCCAAAGCAGTCACGAACTTAGCGTTGCTTTTCGCTGCAGGGTTACTTGACGCTAATATATTGCTAAGTTCCTTGAAGTGTTCACCTTACCTATGTCTTTATACATCTGTGCTCTTCATCCTATGTTGCAGGCTGAGTGCCCAGGCAGTAATAATAAAGAAGAGTTCACCACCTCTTAGAGACACAGGATTTCTGGACTGTGAACATGTAAAAGAGTCCTTGATTATGACCTATGTCCTCTGAGACGATGAGAGATGTCTGGCTGAAGAGAAGTGGGTGGTGAGTGTGCAGTGGTTCAGCAAGACGAGTCAGGGTTGTGAACTGACCTTGTGTGACACCGAGCTGTACCAATCTGACTGCTACAGGAGTCTTGCATGTTTGCTGTCCACTTTGCATGATGCTGAAGGCTTGTGCAAGATCTGTTTGTAACCACAAAGAACAGGTTTCAGCCTGCCTTAAAATAAAAATTAAATCCTAACAGACAGTAATAGAGGATATAAAAGAAATTACTTCAGAGAAATTATCAAATAATTCACAATTTATAAAGAATTCAGCAATTAACTTAAATCTTTTGGGAAAATATGTGTGATAACTTACAAAAAAAACCCCTGAATTTTTCAGCAGTAATTTCTAAATACTTATATTGGAATTTGGAAACAAGTATTTAAACTCCTGAATTTTTGTGTAGACTTCTAGAAAAGTGAGCACAAAATCAGATTTAAGGACGAGCAACCATTGTATGAATGCAACTAGTAATGATTGAATCTTCTACTTTTAGAAATATCTAATTAAAAGGATATTTGAAAAGCTTACAATTTCTGTAATAGAACCATATTTTTATGTTACTGTTTCTAATATTCTGTTGATTATACTTTGGATTCATAGTTTAAGCAAACATTCCAAGTGGGTCACCTACATTCAAGACAGGTCAAGTAACACTTTACCTCTAGGACAATGGAATTTTTTGAAGATGGGTCTCCTTCTGCTATGGTGTGTTGGTGATTTTGAGTATCTTATTCATGACAACATGATTTTTCTGCACACTAGTTCAAGGTTAGATGCTAAGGTATTAAGCCCACTCGATTGTCTCCATAAGATCTCCCTTTTCCACCAGTCGTGAACTGAGAAAATGCAGTTAGCTAGGGTAGCTATAGCCTTAAGCTGTGAAAATGGTCTGAATTGTTTAGTGGCTTGCAAAGCATTTATTAGTGCCCTGAGTGATGATTACTTCTGAGAACTCTTAGCTATGTTCCTTTCAATAAATGCTTCTATAAATCATGGGATCTGCTGTTCTGTATAATAGGAATTATACCTATATGTATTTCTTAAACTAGTACCCATCTAGTGAGTTCACAACAATTAATGATCACTTTAAATCATTCTAAATAGTGTTCATCCAGTTTAATTGCAAACAATTACCTCCTAAATTTCAGACTACCTATCTTGAAGGTCACAGGTTGTACTTTTAGTGTATTATACAGTAAGTTTTATACACAGCAATGCCTGGAAAGGTATGCCTTGTATTTGAATCAACTGTACCTCTGAAAAATGAATATTTATTTAATAAAATTAAGGAAGTTCATATGAGGTGAAACATAAGAAAATAGATAGAAGACTTTTAAATCCTAGTTGGGCCTGTATATTTCAGGAAGCCTTGGACATTACTAATCTAAACAGAGTACACACTTTCAAAAAGCTGGTCCTTTCTAAACACAAAACTTGACAGATTGAGAGGGAAACTGCAGCAGAGGGACGGAGAGAGACTTTTTGAGGTCAGGGAACGTCCAGAACCAAGAACTAGCTTTACCAGAAAGCTAACACCTAGCCTTTTAGACCAGTACCTTTGATAAATGTATCTCTAAATATCATTCACTGGTATTTAAATTCTTGCCTAGCCAAGCCTCTAGCTGGTATAACTGTGGTGGTGGTTTTGTTTTTTCAGATGGACACATGTGGGAGACAATGGAAACTATTTGATTATTGCCAAAGAGAAGTAACTGCTTGGCTGGAGAAGAAAGAGTTAAAGAAGAAACAAAGTACAATCAAGCAGAGCAACCCAGCTGGCTGATGATGAGGGCGCATAAGATACCAAGACACCTGGCTGAGGAGGAGAGAGCATAAAGATAAGAGACTGGCTACTCTGGGACTGGTTGTGAGAAAGCGAGCAGTGTTAAAAAACAAACTGTAAGTCGGGAACTAAACATGATAGGCTACAAATAGAATGGTTTAAAAGCTAGAGCAATAGGCTAAAAATAACTGTTGTTAGAATGGTATAAAAAGTTAGAGCAGTAGGCAATAAAGCGATTCACTGCATGAAGATGCTCTGGGTCCGTGCCTTCATCCCCTCAAATGGTGACCCCGATGTGCAGTCGAAAGGCGCAGCTTGCGGAAGAGGGCTGCGTACTCCGGGGGGGACGTCTCGGTTGAGTGATTGTCTTGCCAGCTGGACTGAGTGGACAGAAAATCCCGGGTAGACTATGTGAATGTACGTCACCTATACCATCGGAGAGGTAGGTGAGCAACCGAGAGACAGGGAAGAAAAGCAAGCAAGATGGGTTCCAACATGTTGGCAGAAGAACGCACCATTGTAAAGCTGTTGCAGCATATTTTAAAGAAAAGGGGGTGTGTGTATGAGAAGTACCCCTTGGAACTTTTATTAGCATGGCTAAAAAGTAAAGGCGTAGCAGCAGATGCACAGACAGCATTCCTTATAGATACATGGACTAAGACGGAAGAAGTTTTGTGAGATGCAGCCACCAAGGGCGATGATACCGACACAAAACTCCTGACTACATGGAGATTGGTTATTAACTCTTTAAAACAACTTAAGACAGATCATGCGGCTCAGGCAGCTGCGGTTGCAGCTACCACTCCAACAGCTAACTCATCAAGAAATGACTTGGAAAGTACAGTTTCGCAGCAGCACCAGTCCTCTCCCACAGACACAGGAATTGGTATGTCACTTAAACTATCATATCAGTCTGGATTACTTTAGACTAATTTTGCCTCAGTGGTTGGCACTAAATCCACAAGGTGTGGAAGTGCAATAAGCTGTATGCTGGCCTCAGTCGCGCAAATTGCCTATCAGTCTGAGTGTTTTATTCTGAAGCAGAAAGATTACTTATTTTGATGGAAAAAGAAATCTGTAATTCAACTACTGGCTATAAAAGAAACCTTGACTGAAAGTTAAATCAGCCTTTATGAAGACCACCTGCATCTAGCAAAAGGAATCTGAAGAGTAGTAGGTGTGTTTTGGCATAGACCTTAGTTACACAGGTGTAATTAGTGACAATGAAGGAAATAAGCCTTATGAAAGAGCTAGAACAGTGGGCCAGGAGCCAAAAAGTGCATTGGTTCTTGCGTTTTGTAACTAACATACCTCATATCTGCACAAATTATAATGACGAGAGTGTTTAGTGCTATCCACCCTTTCTGGAGCTATGGGTTCCCCATCCATGTAAGTGTGTGGTGCTATTAATTGAATAATTCACAAATAGTTTCTGATACTTTGAAGTTGTCAGCAGAAGCAGGCTATTGAGAGAAAGGAAATATTAAAAAAGGTAATTCTAAACTTAGTAGAAGCAAACATGCAAATCCAGCTCAATTGACACTGACCGACCTGTTCTTTTTTACCAGCCTATTGATAGAAATAGATCTATGTTCTTAGTATTTCCCATCAGCCTGGTATTTCCAGCTGGAGGCAACACTAAGCTCAGATTTTCTGAAACAGCTTATCTTTAAGTGTATGCAGCCAAACTCCTCAGTGGAGTTGGAGTGGAATTAATGCTTTCAGGATCTATTAAAATGTCTGGTTTTCAACATTTTCACACTCAGTAAATGTCCAAACTGCTGAAAAACGCTATCCTAAATCGTGAAAGTTAGAGTAATGAAATTAATGGCTGGTTTATATCTTTGTCACCTTACTGCGTCTATTAATGTTCCAGAGGAACCTGTAGGAAAGTGTCTTTAAATATCAAGATAACATCTTCGATTTAATTTCTTCCTCTTCTTCTTGCTCCCTGTGCTTCTCTCAAGCCATTGCTGAAATCCACCTTCCTTATGGATTGGGAAGATGGATTTCAGCAGTCTTTTGCCCTGGCCTTTTAATCTTTGGTGATGTTGCTCGCTCTTTTGAATGCCACATGCTTCCAGTTCCTCAAATCCTACATCTTCTACCAGTGTATTTCTTTTTCCAAGATACTGTTATTCTGTCACTTCCTCTCCTTGAACATAATAGTCTTGAGTCCCTCTGCCCTCGGGTCCCTGTTCTTCATACACTCCCCTAGGTGTTTCATTTTAATCAAGTACTAAACAATGACCAGGCTGAAGTGACAGATTTTGAGTAACCTTGATGTATTTCACCTGCTTGTGGTGCACATGAGCATGGTCATTTGATTGGTAAATGCACTCTCCACAAGGCTGATTTGATGAGAAAGATAAAGGCTGAAGCTGGAGATGTAAATAATGTATCTGCTGAACTTGCTGCTCTTGTTTGTTCACTTTGCTGTTCTATTGTCATAGGTTTAGCAACATACAGGGGTTTAAGGACAAAATGGGCCAATAGTTCATCTCATTTAACTGTCTATACACCACAGACCTTTATGCTTCATGCAATAAACTCTGCACTAAGCTCAATAAAACCAAAGGAGGATGTTAATTTCAATAGACTTTTTAAAAGCATGTTGATAAAAGCATAAGTCTAGAACATATAATGTCTTATCCAGGGCTTCACCAATCTGAACTGTAGTGAAATTAGTTCAGTTTTCCGTTTTTCTAAAGCATGTTGGTACCTTACATAAACCAGAAGTTATCTGAAATGCAGTAGAGAGTTCTGTGGCTGGACATTACAGTTTTACTTCTGGAGAGTGTATGTGTTTCCTACATTGTTTAGATATTGTCTCCTGGTAAAAGTAATTTATCTAAAACTACAAATCTTAACTGGGCTTGTAGCCTCCTTTCACAGTGCATAAAGAATTCCTCAAATGGTATTTCAGAGGGATTGTGTGCCTTGAAAGTGAAAGTTTCTCTACTGTTAGTGGACAAGCTTACTCTCTGCTGGGTACCACCAGCAGTAGAGTTGAACCATTTGAAGACTTGAGGTCTCTAAAATGCTCTTCCTGTTAGTGGCAGGTTTGCTGAACAGCTGGTTTGCTGGCCAGCTGTACACTCCCACACTTTCCTAGGGAATGCTGGACTTGAAGGAGTTTATCCTACTCTAGGAGTTACATTAAGATTATTTTGCCAGGGTTAATAGCAAAAGCAAATAACTACAAGTTAATTACCAGAGATGAGGTGTCCTGCTTTCCCAGTAGCTGTGACTGTTGTTTCCATCTCTGCTTGCTACTAGTGCTAAGGAGCGAGGCTCATGTCAGACTGAAGCAGTCAGAATGGGAAGAGATGGTTTGTTGTCTGCATAATCTAAGGCCATTCATGGTTTCTGGGTTTCCCCCAGCACAGCACTTCTTCATGTAGTGGTGCTCCTCCTTAGCTAATTTTTTTTGAATTAAAAAAAGTGTTCCCCAGATCAGCTTAAAAGGTAGAGACATCTGTTAGATTTAGGGAGCTTATTATGTGCTTATCTCAGGCAGAAGGCTATGGGATTTCTTTTCCTGATGCAGTGTAATAGAAAAACAGGCAGTTAAGGAGCTTCAGGAGGCGGGATGCCTTTTTCCTCTGTGAAAAGGCTTCTCTTAGCATATTTAACATAAATAAGCTGAAGAACATCAATTTGAATTTCACAGTTCTAATTACTGTAGAGCATTGAGTGATTACTTGATGTCTTGAATTCAGGCAGAAACCTTTCATTCCTGAATATGAATTTGATTCCTAAGGCCAAAAGCAACAGTGTATTGCAAACAGCTCTTCTTCTTTCACAGATGTCCTTTTCCATCCACCCAAAATGTGGCTGTCAGCTTCTCTCTTGGAAAATCCTTTATCTGGTAAGTGTTGCACGTCAGGAGTGCCAAGGGGTGCTGCCATGGCTGCTGCGAGTTGAAGGCTTTACTGTGCATGCCAATACTTACATCTAGTCGTAGCTGCTTATGGGGGACTGCTGAAGTTTTATGAATGTCAGATGCCAAGTGCACAGAATGGTTTCCTGTGTCTTACTAGCTCTTTGTGGAAACATTAAGGGAGAAAAGCAATTTCCTGTCAGGAAGAGCTAATGTCTCTAAGTGCAAGCATGAAGTCCCTGCAGGGGTTTCACATGCTCTATGTACTTGCCAAACTCAATCAAGTAAATGGAAAGACTTAAGTAATTAGCTAGTGCTTCATTGTTCATGGATGCCTGGCTGTATATTTGCTCTGACAAATGCTTTTATTCAACAGTGTAATTGATAACTGCCAGCGTTTCACCTAATGAGCTACTTTGATGTCACGCTTTACTATAGTGGCTTGATTACACCTTTGCAGATAAGCTTGAGTCAGGATCCCCATTGTGAAGCGTACATGTTCAGAGGTGTAAAAACATCTGCAAGTCCTTGCAGTAGAAGGGGATGATGACACTTAGGAAGATCATGTGCATTTGGGCGATATGAGAAGAATAAGGGTAATATTTTCAGATTAACCTAGAGAAAAAATGCCATGCATGTAGCTTTGAATGCACCAGTATCCCTTGCAACATCTAAAGGCTCTAATTATGCTGGGTCTAATTATTACGCATGTACAAAGGAAGAGATAGAAGAGATTAAACAAATTATTTATTTCTTACGCACAAAGCTTTAGAAATTAATGTTAGAAGTCTTTCAAAAATCAGACATGGCAGCAATCGAGATAGAGAAATTGTCATAGCAAAAGCATCCCAATGTGTCAGGTCTTTGCTGTAACTTGGATGCCACCTGATGCTTCATCCACAAAAGTCTGCTTTCCATAAAGCTGGCTGCAAGCCTCACTCCCATTTCTTTTTTTTTTTCCCATTCTCGAACCTTTTTGTTAAACCTAGATGAATCCTGCAATCCATGAGAGAAAGGAAACCTGTTTACAGCTCAGTCTGCTCATTCTTGACATGTTTTACTGCATCTTTACTGGCAAACCAAGCAGACATGAGGCTGGCCCTGAACCATGGCACACAACCCTTCTACACTAGTAAGACTCACTGGTGCAGCTTTGCCCTGAGGAAATGATTCCCAGCGGTGGTTTGGGGGCTTGCACAGGATTGTGACTTGTGCTGGCAGCACCTGTCCTGCACGATAAGGGAGTTTAGTTGTCTGGGTGTCAGTTGTGCCCATTTCTCAAGGGGACAGAAGAGGGTCCCTGTCTTGTTTTATATGCTAGTCTTGTTTTATTATAGCCTCTGAAGCTGATGAAGAATTCAGGGTAAAAGTAAGTTCAGTAGGGGAAGTACAAACTAGTGAGCAATAAGACCTACTAAGCATGTTTCCCAAGCCTCTTCACTGAAATGTACTCAATCAGGAAAATATCGGGAGATCACATTTTCAGGCCGGGGAACTTGCTGTAGTTGAATTCAAGCACCATGTACCACATCCTTGAATGTTAGAGGGATAATAAAAATGTAAACAGACCTAACAACACACAAAGGAACAAAATATGACTAGGCAGAGCTGACATGGCATATAAATGTTTAAAATCTGCTTGAGAGAGCTGTCAGAGCCCTGGGGCTTCAGGTGCCTGGGCTCAAGGCCAGCCCAGACTTAATGTAGCTGGTAGCCTCAAAAGAAAGATAAGCCTCAGCAGAGGCTTCCGCTGAGTATCTCTGCTGAGAAGCCCTAGTGTGGACTCCTCACACTACTTTTGGGAACTGCTTTCAAGCTGAGGCTTACAGCTTAATAGCTTGAGCTTTGCTGCAGCCATGCCTGTGCCTGGCAATGTGTCCTGCTGATCTGGACACTGGCTGAGACCTGTGATCTTGACTTTACAGCCTATTGCTGTGAGCTTGCCTAATGCTCTGGGTTAGGGGCTGCCCTTGTGCACCCCCTAGGTCTGCTCTGCTCCCTGGTTGGGTGTGATAGGACAGGCTGTAGCTGGTGAGGACCCTGCACTGCCACAGCCCTGTGTGGATCCCCTGCGGCTCATGTTTCTCCTCATGCAGAGCAGCCAGCTGTCACAGCATCCTGGCAGGGGCTACTTTCGGTAGTCGTTCACCATTGTGTGACCCTCGAGAGGTTTGCAAGCATAAGAACATGTGCCAATGTAAAGAAGCTTTGAAACAGTGTTCCCTTAACCCTCAGGAGCAGAAGGGTCTGATGTCATTGCAATAACTGTCATCGTCTTGCACTATAACAGCTATTATTGCATGTGGTAGGTATATGTAACAACCTAATATTGCTGAATGGATAATGTCAGCATGTTGCCACAGTAAGTATGGGGTTTTATTGAGGTTTTTTTTGGCTTTGGGGGGTGTGTGTTTGGGTTGTTTTTTGGGTTGTTGGGGTTTTTGGTTGTTTTTTTTTCTGGGGGTGTGTGTTTTTTACTAAAACACATTAACCTGAAAGTAGAGCACTTTGGTTTGGAACTAACACTGGCGTAGAGGAGTGAGGGTCTGCCACTCAAATTGTCCAGCACTGAGGGAATGCCACGACAGTGCGGGCTAATAAGATGTTTCTTACCAATTCCATAGAAGGCTTTGCTTTCAAATTAAATGTATTCTTTTTTACTTAAAAGAGACTTGGTTAAAATATATATACAGCTGCACTGGACTGTTTGGGACAGCAGACACTTCACAAACACCCTTATCTTTGTCCTTCCCTTTTTTCTCAGGAGGAGGGAGAATCAAGAAAACTTTCTATTGGAGAGCCATTATGCTATAGTGATAACTCCATCAAGTGTCTTTTGACACATCCTGAGCGTGCACCAGGGATTAAGGAGCACTCTGAAAACATGTGTCTCCACCACGCAGATTGTCCTCCTCTCAGACTAAGATAATACCTGACAAAATTAGGTGAGAGAGAACCTGAGCTTTCTTATAAGTAACTAAAATGGGTGACTATTTGAGGAAAATTAGATGAAGGAAAGAAAAAAATAACAATAAAAAGATGGGTTTGTGAGTGACACCAGGCAATTTCTTGGCTATAAGGGGAAAATGCTGTTACTTTTACCTTTATAATGGTAATTATTATTCCCAGGTCCTTTTTGTGCTAAGTATTGTACAAACAGAACAGAAAAACGAACTCTTCCTTTTGAGGAATTCTTTGGAATGTATGATTTGGCATTAAAACAGGAGAAAATGAGTAGATACAGATTAAAAGAGCAAAGTAAAATACAAAGCAGTAGAATAGACACTACAGAACCATTTCCAATTCATTCAAAAGTGTCTACACTAGAATTTGCAGTTGCTAGCAGGCAGCCCCTGGTCATTGACATCGGCTGAAAACAAACATTCAGGGCAGACGAATTGGCAGGTTGTTCCTCATTAAATCTGCAGAAACTCCACGTGCCACACAGCCATACTTGATGCTGGCACTTGTCACAGCAACAGAGAATTTTCTAGTCCGCAAAGATTTTACTGGCTACTCAGCAGCGTGTGCTGTTCTGCTGGGTGTTTTATGACTGTTGCTTTTCATTACAGCAAGGTAATGAGGCTCTGCAATCCATACATGGCAAAGATTAGAAATACATTCACAAGCTTATGAATGTGGGAAATCTGGATTCTGCTCCTCGCTGTGCCACTGACATGTTGGCCAGTCCTGGATGAGTCAGTTCAGACCAGTGTGCCTCTGTTTCCTGTCCAATCTCTCCTGTGCCAAACTTGTATAGACAGTAAGCAGTGATTTATTTCTGCCCCCTTCAGGAGACTCATATGTGCATGAGGCCTAGCATAGCCGATCATTTAGCATGATGGATCCTTTAGGCAGTGCCATAATGGTAATACTGAAAAGCAGAAAGCTTCGTATTTAAGCAGAGAATGATATGTATGGGGGAACATCAATACAAGCTTTCCCATAGTTCTAATTTATCTTCATCTGGAAAGACAAATCTAGTGACGGAAAATAATCTAGCTTCTCAGCCCAGCAGTAAAGCATGACTTGGTTCCTTTCATTGCCAGTAAAAATGTGGATTGGAACTGCACTTTCAAAAGTATATAAAAAGTAGCTTTTCATTATATTAGGTTTTTATGATCTGGTCAAAATGACAAGTGATTTTAATGATATTAAGCAACTGCATCCAGATGTCTCATCCCCTTTCTAAAGTCAAGAATGGATCACATTAATGATATTTCCACTTGCTTGCTAAACAGTTGACAGAAGTTCTGTTCTGAGGTGGAAAACCTTGGAGATATTTATTATTCATTATTATCCACTCCTCTGAGGAAGACTTTAGAAGCAGAAGAAATGAGCACAGCACTTGTGATATTATATGAAACATCTTGGGTATTCAGGAGCAATCCATGATACATGACTATTCAGATTTCCCAAGTTGGCCTACTTTTTAGTGCATAGTATTTCAGAGCAAGGAAGGTACTGATGATTCTAGTGTGGCTGCATTCAGGAAACAGTGTGGTAATGGAATTAATTTGTCCTAACCCACCTATCTACTATATTTAAGAAATTAAGCCAGTCATAGGACTACTTTAAACAGCAGAGAATTTCATGTGGCTCCTCAGCACATGATGTAGATAGCAGAAATGGTTCTCAGCCGTTACCTTGTCAAATGTACATGACTATAATCAACTGGGCCTAAGTAGAAGGATGTCAGCCATAAACCTTTTAACAGACATTGCGATGTTCTCAATTACATGCTTCAGTGTTTTAAACGAGTGATTGAACCTTTTGCAAATATTAAAGTTCAAAGGACAGAGGTCAGGAGCAGGAGAATTTGTTGACTCTCTGAAATTGAAAAAGCTGAGTGACTTGAATCTGCCAATCAGATGACAATAATTAGAAAAAAGTGGCAAAAAACCCCACTGAAGAGCATTTATTTTTCATTCATACAGGAAAAGGTAGCAAGGACTAGAGTCCACCTGGTCCTGACCAAAGAAAAGTGAAACAATTCCTTGTGTCCTTCAAAGACCCAATCCAAATTCCCTTTTTAGTGATGGTGATAGCCTGAATAGAGTCTCTAATATGCAACCACACAAAATTGCCATTCAAACGCCTGTGAATTTAGTGGTGTTTAATGACCTTGGTTTCATGGTTTCCTAATGAAAAGGGACAGAGAATATACACTATAGCACAACATGACTCCTGAAAGTGTGAGAAATAACCTCCTGTGCTTCTAACTTTAAATGCTTGGCTTATATCAAGAAAAAGAAACTTATCATGAAATATGTGTCTATATTCAACTAAGTACTCTGTGAAGTTCTGAAATTTTTTTGCTTTTTACCTCAAGCCCCTCAGCTCCAAAAAAAAATGGGGTTGGGGGAGTGAGTGAGAGGCTGCATGTACTTGGTTGCCTGCTGGGATTAAACCACAAGAGTCTCCTTGGTTTATTTTCTGATTTTAAGTAGAGGTTGCCCAAAGCTATGTAAGGAAAAAAAGAAAACTTGATGGGTCAAGATGATTCAACAGCCAAGAGAAACATCCAAAATTTTGAACCTAGGCTATGACAATTTAGTTTATTCTCCCCTTAAATTCTTTGTACATGAAGATTTATGGATTCTGGGGCTTACTGGCTATGTATATACCAGTAAATACCACAGGCCAGGATCTAATTTTTGGGATAAATGTTATGACACAGCCTGCACTCTGATCTAAATACTCGGGGCACTTTCAAATTTCCCTACTAGGCAATTTTGGCAGTGCTTAGTAAGCACTTTCTACTAGGCACTTCCAAAGCAGTGGGATGATCTCTGTGCTGCATTAACTTCCTTGTGATACCGGGGAGATTGCTGTTGGTCTGGGCTGAAAGCATACAAATGACTGTACCAACAATTTAATTGTACAGACAATTGTGTGCTAGTGCTCAGGGCTGTATACTTACTGTATGCTTACCCCATATACTTATCATCCATTCAAATGCTACTTTTGTTCCCAGCCAGTCCAGGCTATGGATTTCTGTGCCTGTTCGGTATGTTTCTGTGGAAATGAGGTGTGGAAGTAGAAAGAATTAGGTGGGACAACCAACATCCTATACTTGGGAGGAAATCAAGTTTCTGACTGGTTGTGTTTTGTACCTGCAGTTTACACTCATACAGACAGCCAGGGCACAGCACACTGCTTAAACCATCATTTGATCAGGATGTTCTAAGTAACTCAATGCCCACAGCTAAGTGGAGCTTTCGAAAGTATTCTGTACATCTGGCAGTGATTTCTTTTGAATAAGTGATGACAAACAACATAAGTGTCACTTGTGGTTGCTGAACTCTGAAAAATGTAAGGAATTGCTCGTGTTGTTCAGATAAAACTCCAATCTTCAGCATTTTGAAAGGCTTACTGGGAATTCTGCTGATTCATAGACATAAGAACCTTTCTGCAGGAAAGTAAATATCTTGTGTATGAAGTAATTGGTTTTGTTTTTCAGTGAAATAGTACAGTAGATGTGTTTTTCCTCAGTCTCTATGCTATAATACGTATTTCATTACATAACGAAATAAATTGGAAAGATGCTAATAGCCGCCATCAGGTCACTCTGATGCAAAGATTACAGCAAAACCTCATCAAAGTAAATGGATATACTAAGAGGCAAAAAGAAAGAAAAAATATTTCCTTCCCCATGGTACAGTTGCACACAATGGAAGGTCTGCTGAAGATGGTGTTGTGTGGATTGTAGAAAATGTTAAGATACTTTATAGCAGACTGTATATAAAATAGACTGTGAAAGTCAGCAGAAAGCTTGGAAAAGTACTGATAAGAGCATGAGAAAAAAGAAGCACATTTCATGTTCTTCCTAATCAAAGAAATGGTTAACTATTGTTTCCTTTCAGACTTCTAGATGAACTTTTATAAATATACAAAATTCCTCAAATATACACTCCTTCTGATATCAATATTTCATTCAAACGGAAATAAACCTGCAACTCTGAATTTAGGCTAACTATTCAGGAAATAGCAATTTCCTGTATGTTGAGAGACAGATGTATGGTGGTTTGTGGTTTCCAAACAACTGAAAGAAACCACGATGTAACTTATCACTTCAGTGCATGTTTTTTCAGTATGGAATTTTGACAGAAAATAGCAACAAGTCAAATTGGCTGCATTATTTATTCTGCACTGGTAAAGTAACTGTACAAGAACAGTGCTCAATCTCGCTTACAATTCTAGCTCCAAGAATTCCAAATGTCTACAGTGGATAATGTGTAGAAATACAACACGTGGCTTGAAATAAGCTGGTTCAGATTTGATGGAGTCAGCAGAAACCTCTGCCTAGGCAAGTTCACCCATTCTTTATGCTAGGTTGGAAGCTGCTCTGCCATGTGTTTCACCGAAAAATGTAGCCAGACCTGTACAACTGAGAACTGTTCAGACTTGGGCAGCATTTATTTTGCTAAAGGGGATAATGGCTGTGCACATTTTCTCATCCTAGCTGCTTAGAAAATCAGAACTGACAACATGACAAGATCACCAAGAACTGAGATCAGGACTTGACCAAACTTATTCTCTGGATAAGTACATTTTAAAGAGACCATTTTAATCTTTTCCTACTCTGTACCCGTCAAAGAAAACTGAAGTTAATGTGTTCTCCTGGCGTTGAAGTTGAAGTCAGAACACTAACTCTTCCACTGTCATCTGTATCCACCTTCAACATGTGGCTGCCTTCCAGTAGTGGTTCAGCATTTGTCTTGCATCTTAACAGGGTATCATACGCTTAGCCTGTGGGCAGTCCAGGAAGTGCTTCCTTCCTGCTCTGATGTCACCAGTATGATAAGCAGCCCAGAGCAGTGTATAATTGCCTTAATAACATACATACTGCTCTCTAAGCATGGCTTTAAAGGAATTGCAGTAAATAGCTCTGCAGCAGTTCAGCTATTACTAGCTTGACACTAATTAAGGCAGAAAATTAGTCATGCTGGGCTTTGATTTTTGTGTTGGATTGGTTTTGGGTTTTTTTTTGGTCTGTGCAGCATGTTGAACCTTAACAAAGAAGCCAGAGCTTTTCATTTTAGAGATATTAAAATTGTTCAGCGGATGCCATATGTATTCATGTACCTTCTTTTGGTGACATTGGTTTTAATTTTAAAACAGTCAGTATATTAGCTGGACAGCAAAAAAAAGGTAAATTATTTAATGCAATGCCACAATGTCTTTGAAATGACTGCTTTTAAGTTACATTATAACTTGTGGAATGACTGATTTCTAGGAAAAGCCAAGAAAAGGTACAAAAATCTCATTTAAACAGTCACGCATATACATGCACACATGCATTCCTTGTTGTCTTTGTTATCCAGCTTAAGCTTTTTCTCCTACTTCTGCTTGGTTTCATGGTTAAATATACATTTTTTTAGTAGTAAATTACTAAAAAACTTTAGCTGTTCAGTTTGGGTAATAATCTAAAAGATGAGTTGGTGCTTTTATTTAAAGACTACATCAGTTTTCATAAGCCTTGAAAAGTGGTTCCAAGTTCGCTGGCTGACTAGGGTTCCACCTAAATACCAGCATGGACTGGAAGGTACAGAAATCACACATATGTAGCAATTGCCATTATCTTTGCCTGTTAGCTAATTATAAGGAATATTTTTCTGCTGGTGGGGGGTAGTTGGAGGAACAAAATGATTGCTGAATGAAGATCAGCAGAAGGGCTATTATTGCAAGGGAATATTGTCTTCCATGTGTGTTCCACTCCTTTCAGCCCTTTTGTTTCATTGTCTGCACACAAATTCTATTGAGCTTTCTGTCAAAGAGCAGTATTACCCTGCCAGCTGCATGTCTATATGAGGGGTGGCCACTGACTACAGTGGTGATCCTACTTCCAGGTGAAGTGGCAGGGTGATTTGTAGCATATTGAGATCTCCTAGACTTGATGATGACTTGTAAGTAAGAACTATGTGGTTATGTTGATGGATTTTGGTTGTCACTTTAAAATATTCTGATCAATGTTGGTTTTTTTTTTAATGCTGGGGATGGTATAAAAAAGGCATGAGAAAAAACAAAGTAGCATAATTCAAGTACTCAGAAGTTCTACAATACATTGTTTAACATAATTTGCACAACCAGAAAGCAGCCTTCTTCACACATCTATTTCTAACATTCGACCCCAGACCTGGACCTGTTCTTGGGTCAATTTAGGATTGTGTAGAGAACTAAGTTGTTGTCTATAGTCTCTCTGTTTCAGATGTTGCAGAATCTAGGTATGCATCTGGCAAGTATTGTCTTCTGAAATTACCTCAGTTGAAATTGAAGTCCGTGCTTTTTGTGCCTGGAACAAATGACACAAAATATAACGGAGGTGAAAGATATATAGTTCTTGCTTTCTCTCACGGGGTATTCCAGATAAGTGTAAATTTTTCTGTGATTCTTTCAGTGCCTCAGCCTTACAACGGTAAAATGAATACTATCACTCATGTAAAAAGTTTTTATGAAAATGCAGTTATTGGTTTTGAAATAATCAGATAGTGATGATGAAAACTGTAAGAATGTATGTAAGACTATTGATTAATCTGTGGTTGAATGAGTTTGAATTCGTCACAGTGAGACAGCCAGGCAATGACTACTGAAGGTAAAACAAAATATCAGTAATAATTCTATTTACTGGTCATAATCCATCTTGTTGTTTGAATGAATTTAAGGTCCAAGGAAAGCTAAAAACATGAGATATAATGAAAGACTTTGAAATTAGAACACCTCTGTATCTTTTTTGCAATTAAAATACTCTCCTGCTATAAACTTTAAGAATGCAACTATAATAATCAAATGCAAAAACATCACATATATCCATCATGTACACTCTTTGAAAGTAATACATAAAATGGGTGCTTTCCCTTATTAGACTGTTAAAAATAAGACCAAAGAAACCTTCTTTAAATTGATAATGACTGCTCTATGACTGTCTTTAGGGTAAGATCCTGAAGGTTGGGTTCTCAGCTGGGGTGTATTGGCTATGTAACAGTAGAGCTGTGCCAGTCTACAAGTGCTAAGGATATGGCCATATGTTAATAAATACCATACATCTTTAATGTAACTATCTTGGACACACTATCTGCTTTTTGTAGCATGTGGTGTACTTGGGTTTTGGTTGTTAATGAATGTGAAATGAAATTTCACATTGTATTTTCAAAGAGGCTTATGAAAGTCAAACCCAAAAGGATAGCTATAACACAATACGCTATCTCAGAAATGAAGCTCACATTGTATTGTAATCACCTTTTTGTGGTTTTCTGATCTATGTCATTCCTAATAGGACCCACTACAATGTAATACTATACTGCAACAGTCTGCCTGTACAATAGTAAAATTCAGCAAATAAACTCACAAATTGAAGTAATGTCTACTGTGGAGTGCACATATACACACAAACACACAGGTTTTGAAAACTAGGTGAGGTAATTTCTCTCAGCCAGACTTATGCTTTACCTTTCCCCAAAAACATCATGTAGGACTTGGCTTCTGAAGTGCTTTCAATTAGCAAAGTGGTTTGTAGAAGTCTGCCTTCCTACAGCCTGATGCACTCAGTGTAGTAAGCCCTCCCCTCTCTGCTGACTCAGAGCTGGCAGTGCCAGCCAGGTCTCCTGGTGCAGCTTGGCCCACTGGCTACTCACTGAGGTCACAGTGGAATAGAGGTTCTAAGCAATGAAGCAGTTTGAGATTGCCCAAAATGGATGTGGCTAGGGAGCTGCACAGATTCCTTCTGGTCTGTATGAAGATCCAGCAGCACAGTACGTACCCTCGCACTGTAGGTATATTTTGTTGTCACAGCCTAGGGTCATTAATGACCAAGAGAAACTGCACAGCCATCTTATATCCTTTGTGTCTCAGGGAACTCATGACTGGGAGGTGGGATCCAGACCCAAGGCACTGAAAACCAGAGCAGTGCTTTATCTCCTTTCCCATTTACTGCAAGTAAAGACCTTCACAGACCTTCAACACATCTCACTCCCCACCCCCTCCAGTCCCACTTATAACAAGTATTAAAATCCTATTTCAGTCCTGCCCTCTGAAATGTCATGGAGTAGCACCAGGGTCTGGTGAATAAGATACCAGACTGGGGAACTAGACCTGACCTCTGGCTGCAACTGATAGTATGTATGTTCTTGGTCAAATCACTTTTCTCTGAGCTTTCACTAAGCTTTAAGGACTGTTTCTCCTCTGCCAGGCAAAGTTACAGTATATGAAACCGGTCAAAGACAAACCTCACAATATATTCATTTCTTGTATGAGACTACTAAACCTTTGCTAAAATTAGGAACCACAGGAAAAGCTGATCCTAGCATGACTTACTCTGAGCAATGCAAGGTACAGAACAGTCAGAAAACAGTGATGCCACTCGCCTTTCACAATACACGGTTAAATGTAGGCATTGCGCTGGTTTATAGATGCACCTGTGGTACTCAATTCTAGAATTAATTATTGGGGTTCTTATAGGGGTCAAGCCATGACTGCAAACATCCCTGTGGTACTATCCTTGCTACTGCAAGAATCCCAGCTCTGGCCACTGCCTGGCCATGCTTGACCGACTAATGACTCAGACTATATGAGTGTGTTTGTTTCTGTATGTGAGTGTACATGTGTGCTTGCATGGGGGGGCAAGGTCTCTTTTAAGAATAATATTCACTCTTTTTCTTATTTGCCCATCTGATAATGAACAGTATTAGGACAGGATACATTTCTATGTGGGTTTTATTGCTTTATCTTGATGACTAGTAATAGCTCCATAACTGCAACAGATTTTTCCTTTCTGAGATGAGATTCAAAGTATTATAATGATTTTTTAGTCATACCCAGTGGAAAAAGAAAGACCTGGTTTTTACTTTCATGACTGTAAAGATGGAATTAAATGACTGGAGATGTAATAACATAAAACTAGTCAAACTCAGTTCTCTCCAGGAAATGAAAGCAGTGTCTTAGAGTCATATTTCAAGATAAGATCTGGCTGGGTATGTGCTCCCTTTTCATTTGGAAAGAAATTCCCAGATAGTGTTCTTTCCATGCAGCTTGAGAAATGTGCTCAGCCTGCTGCTGTACAGCTTTTGGATGACTTCAGTTTCTATAAAAAGAAGATGATCTCATCAGTACTTAAAGATGTATCACCCTATCTTTCCCCCTTCCCCAGCACAAAGGGGAATTTGAATTTATGAAGCCTGAAGCAACTATGAAAGGATTGACCTGAATGAGAGAAAGGCATTAGCTTTAACCCCTTCCCTACTTCCAGGCTGTATGTGCTTATGCCCTGGCAGGAAGAACAGTCACTTAAAGCAGCTGGTAATTGAGATTCACACAGGGTTTGTATGGTGGGCTGCAGAGATGCTGCATTGCTCCACTGCAGACAGTACTTCTCCCTCTGAGCTACAGTATCACTGACCTATGGCAGCACCTGGGTACAGACAACGTGTAGCACGCTCAGTTCTAGAAAAATTGATTAGGATAGACAACCCAGTTCATCCCCATCAACGGATGAGAGTACTGGTAGCCTCCTAGAAGGGAGATATTCTATATTACAGGTGTTTATTGATATTTTCAAAACCAAGAATGTAGATTGTGAACCCTGAAGTCATATTTTGGCATGTCCACAATTATTTGTTTTTCAAAAGACCTATTGCACGTATCTGAGCTGGTGGGAAATCCTTAAGGTGCTTAGGCTTTCAAGGGCCAAGCTGTTCATTTAGGGACCAGATACTAAAAGGTCTTTAGGTTTCAGAAACCTCTTAATGCTAAATTTAAATTAAGGATTTAAGAACCTAATTCAAAACACCTTGGCCTGAGGGATTTGGCTGTGCACATACAACAAGGCTGATTGCAGAGTAGCTGCTTCGCTTTATGTGCTTGCATTTTTATAATACAAGGGTGCGTTTTTTGCAGGGTCATTTAGTAAACTTTGTCTAATTCCAAAAAGAACTTTTAAAAAATGTAGAAGGGACATATGCTGTGAGAAAAAAATTTGTGCAGAATACCTCTTGTATCCAATGTTCAGACCTTTGTGTATTCTGCAATAGTTTCCCATAAAGACCCAAGGCCCAAAAGAAGGGAAACTGTAATGCAGAAATGGTCAACAGTACTGTATTTGTTGCATTTCCTAGCTAAATATTCAACTCTTCATGTCTTATCACTACTTTGTTCCTGGCTACCACTGATAGAACATACCTCAAATTGCAGTCCAGCCCTATGTTTACATTTCAATTCCTGCTATTGCATCGCTTCTGAAGAAACTCCTTAACTTCATCTAGTAGTTCTCAAATAGGCCAAAACAGAGGCTGAATTGTCCTGAACATGATAGGTGTACTAAGGAGTAAGAAAGTTTCCAATATCCCAAAGTGTCTTTTTTTGCCTTTGTTTTTCCTTGAATCTTTCAGGCTGGTTCTAATCAATAGTTTAGTCATCTCAATTTGCCTCAGCCAGTGCCATGCTCAGAAAGGTTGCTCTGTATCAAAATTCATCTTCTACTGCTTTCAGACCAAGGCTCAGATCTTGCTGCCATGTGCAGTGTTCCTTATTAGGGGTACTGCTGTTAATTTATTACAACAGCAGAGACAGCTCACATGGAAGCACTGTAGAAAATGGTGATTTCAAAAGAAATTATTTTCTGCCATGAGCAGTAGATGCTAATATTATGTTTTGTTTGGAGGGGAAAGAGAGAAACTGTGGATTGCTCTTGCACAAAGCCCATTTTCCTTTAGGTTTCTCATTACTCATTCTTCAGTCCTGTCACAAGCATAGTTCAGAAGCTTTCCAAGCACTCTGTAAATGATTGAACTTCACATACGAGAGAAATACATAGAGCAATGAAAAGGTACTCAAGTAATAACAATTACAAAAAAAATAATTCATGTTTGTATAATGTCTTTTGACAAGACCTTTCAAAAAAAACCATTTAGCATTAATGAAGTCTCAAATATTTCTTAAAGGAAGATGAAAACTGTATTGCCAGTATGTGGTTTACTGGTAAAAAATGGCTGCTGTCAGGGTGCAAAAACCCAGCTACATAATAACTTACTATAACGTTACAGTTCAGAAAGGGAGTTGTAAGGATTCTGCAACTGAAAACACAAGCTGAATTACTAGCAGTAAAATACAGAATGATCTGAGCTGAAAGTTTGCTGAAGCTGGCCAGAGCTCCAGAAATTACAGTTTTCTGAGGTCTTCAGTGAGCAGGCAGGAGTCTCGCTCTGTGTTACAGCTTAACTAGGTCATGGCCAACACGACAGTAAAATACTAGAGACCTTCAGATTCTGAGTAAGGGTTTCTAGTGAACTCTTTCTAACGATGATACTAACACCAGAGGGAACAGATACGTTATTAAAACACAGCTAAACATTTCCCTTTATGACAAAAAATTACATTTATGGAGAATAAAGCCATAATTTGTCCCTACTTCTGGGCTTGAAGTTTGAAGTTTTACATGACTTTTTTTACATGACTTTTGCTATAAATACCAAAATACAAACTAAAAGTAGACTCTTACCCCCATGCATCTTTGATAGTTGGCTTTGGAGGTAGCTGGCAAAAAAAATTACTAGGGAATACACTTTGAAGTAGCAAATTCTGTTCAAATTTGAAAAAAAGTTATAGAAATAAGTGAAAAAAGCCCAAAGAATAGTCAAAATTTGAATGTGCAGTAAACTGTTCAAATTAGAATGTTATCTTACTTAAATATCACTCATTGGATGTTGTTTTGTCAAGAGATGCTTGGACCTATGAAGAACTGGGTCTTCATTTGCAAGTGGATCTTCTCCTTTTATACTAAAGCCAAAATCTCTGATCCCAGCACATCCCACTTATGGATTGTTAAAAATTTAGATGCAGATACACTGAGATTAGATGTCTCTTAAAACTGGCGTCTCATTTTAGAGTGCAAATGTGGACCCACCAAAATGTCAGTAAACTAGAAGGTGACTGAAACTGCTACAAAATAAAAAAAGCAACACATTTATCATGTGATTTGTAAAATATATTAGAGGAAGTCTATTACCCAAAAGGCTTTCTAAAAGAAAAGGTAAGCATGAGAAGATGAATAGTTTCCCTGAATTATCCCTCTGCCCTTCAAAGGCAGTCATTCTCAGGTAAGAGCATTCTGGTACTGATCTCTCAGATGCCTACGGCAGCACCTCAGGCAAGGTCCTCTGAAAATAGCAACTTTTTGTGGTGGACTTTGAAGCATTATTAACATTCCAAAGCAATCAGGAAACCTGGGTTATGAATGGAGATGGGAAGGTAACCTTGGGCAGCACCCTTGAGGCTGAGTTCTGTTGAGTCAGACCCTGCTGGCTAAAGCTAAGAGGTTCCTTAGACAACCCCAGACCAAAGCCTACGGGTATGCATGCTCAAAGTCTGTGTTTCTTGCTTTTATTTCCAGTTTTAAATGAAAATTTAAGTCTGTCTTCTTTAAAAAAAACTCATTGTTTTAATTTTGAGTTTCTTTGCCATTTAAAAGGAATTCCACTGAGCCTGACAAATTAGGGATGCTTTCAATTTCTCTGGAGGAACATACCAAAGCAGTGCTACAGATAAACCAGGTGGGTGTTTGAAGAACTGAGGGATATCTTCCCTAAAGCTGAAATGTGAGTGTAAGGCAGGTACTGTCATGGGCTAGGGGGGAGAACTCATCCCCATAAACTAGGAGAAAGACAATGAACAGCTTCAGAAAATCTCAGGTTATTTAATGCAGTTTGCAGCTGACCCTGAATCAGCATTATTATCATCAGCACTGTTCGCCATGAACACAGGAAAAAAATAGTTCCTTTTTCTCTTTTCTTTCCAGCTTTTTCTTCTTTATCACAAAGAAGGCATGACATTAATGACGCATTTTTGAAACTCATTATTACCTTGTGAGCTAGAATCTCCAGATGAGACTGCTGGAAGTACACAGCCTAAGGATCAATGAACTAAAGTGAAAGACACTAATACAGAACTAATCAAATGACATTTCAGTGGCAGCAGTTTTCTCTAATTGCAGAATCTCTAGAATACATTGTTACATTACCTAAATAATGATTTTTTAAATAATTGTGAGTCACACCGTAAAAATATGAGTATATAATGTCTGTTCTGTTGCCAATTGAATAGAGAGCATGAAATGGTATGAAATACATCTGAGTTTTAAAGAGGAAAAATCATTTAGATCCACAAGAAAAGTTTTAAGTAGTCATGAGCTCTCACTTATACTAACTGAAAATACAGTTACCCCACACTTCCGAGAATGAGTTCTTGGTCATCTAGTTCTGATCAAAAGTAATCCTTTATAAAAACAATATTTGCAAATATTTACTTGGTTTTGATTTCATTAATTTCATGAATCAGAAATCTACTGAGTAAAAGAATACATTTAGTACAGTAGTAAGTCTAGCATCTCTGTGTTTGACATCTCCATTAATGATCTAGATGACTGGGCAGAGTGAACCCTGAGCAAGTCTGCAGATGACACCAGTCTGGGAGGAATGGCTGATGCACTAAAGGGTCATGCTGCCATCCAGAAGGACCTTGACAGGCTGAAGAAATGGGCCAACAGGAACCTCATGAAGTTCAACCAGAAGTGCAGATTCCTGCACCTGGGGAGGAACAACCCCAGGCACCAGTGTACGCAGAGGGTCACCCAGCTGGAAAGCAGCTTTGCAGAAAAGGCCCTTTCCTGTGTGTTCTGGTGTACAGTAGATTGAACATGGGCCAGCAATGTGCCTTTACTGCAAAGAAAGTGAATGGCAACCTGGAATTTGTCCTGCATTAGGTAAAGTATTGCCAGCAGGTAGAGGGAGGTGCAGACATAGACATATTGGAGAGAATCCCATGTCCAGTGAAGGGCTGCAAGGATGATGAAGGGACTGGAGCAGTTCACATGTTTGGAAAGGCTGAGACCTGGGGCTGTTTAGCCTAAAGAAGAGGCTCTGGGGGATTTTGTCAATGTATATAAATATGTGAAGGAAGAGTGCAAAGAGGAGGGAGCCAGAGTCTTTTCAGGAGTGCCCAGTGCCCAGACTAAAGGCAATGGGCAAAAAACTGGAACACTGCAGGTTCCTTCTGAACATCAGGAAACATTTTTTACTGTGAGGGTAACTGAGCATTGGCCCAGGTTGCCCAGAGAGGTTGTGGAGTCTCCCTCCTTGGAGATACTCAAAAAATACCTGGGCATGGTCCTGGGTATCCAGCTCTAGGTGGCCCTGCTTGAGCAGGAGGATTGGACAAGATGATCTTTAGAGGTCCCTGGTGAACCTCTGTGATTCTGTGTTAATGTTGGGCAGAAAGTCTAAAAAACTCCCCACTTTCATATTTCAAGCCCACAGACTTGTAGTGATTAATTCCATGAATCCCACAGAACTGATTCCCTGTTGGTAAGCTGGCTGAGTTCATCTTGGATAGGCAGCAGAATTAGAAGAATTGTCTTCTAATTAGAAGAGTTTATCTTCTAGGGAGAAACTACGGGGCAACCCTTTCTTGAAAGCTGAAATCAAGTCCTTTGCTGATTTTCTACCGCTGCAAAAGTGAAGTAATGATGTAGTGATGTTGACCTAGAAAAAATGTAAGTATTCTTTCATTTCACATTCAAGGTTTGATTTTACTTCTGATAAAATCAGAGGTGGTAAGGAGTACCATGAGTACCCTAGTCTGACACTGAAGCATGAGGTCTAGGATGTTCTTAGTACAACTCTCCAACTACCTGCACTGTGCATGGAGGAGCCCAAGTATGTTTAGCACCTGCTGGAGCCCTAACCTCGCCTTCATGTAGTCTTGACACTTGTGTTCATATGTTCACGTAAATACCAAGGGAACAGCTGATGTTTTGTTTTGAAAGTTTATTGTAGGCCTACCTATAGCAATGTGTATACATCATTAAACAAACAAATAATTATTTGCTCACCAAAGCCAGGGACATTCCTAAGATGATCAGATGCAAAAGTATCTTGTCTCCTAGGTCCTCCTCTCTAGCCTTTTCTAAATTGAATTTTGCTCAGACTACTTAGCAAGTGTGATTCTTTGGGTGGAATGTATTTCTGAAGCCTGTAAACATATTATTTCAGTGTAATGAATATGAAATGCAAGCTCATCATTCAGTATACAATGTACGTATCTGAAGTGTTACCCAGGGATGAATAGATTTTATTGAGAAGATAAAAGGTCTGAAGGGTCACTGCTTTTGATGTGCCTGCAAGCCCAAGCAGTGTTAAACTATATATGTTTAAGCTGGGTAAAGCTGTTGTTGTCTTGCCTAATTAAATCTCTTCTGGTATCACCTTTATCTTTCAGAAAATTAGAATTGAAAGTTGGTGAGTTCTCCCTAGATTTTTGTCATCGCTACTTATTAAGGTGATCGTTTTGGCAAATGTTAGACAAGCTTTTTTATAACAGTGTTGTTAGGGTGGTCACAGTATCATCAGCAAAATCTGAACCAAGGTTACTGTTGTTAAACTATCTGGTCTATATAAAACAAAGTTTAAATACTTTCTCATATAATTACCCATTCTCATAAGGAAGCAAGCAATTCAATAAAGGCGAAACAAGAGAAGACATGTTCATTTGACTCTATGTAAGCTATGTTTACTTAAAATATAGAACTAAGCCTTGCTATAAAAGTTTAGATGGCTATTACTTTCACTGGCTATGATAACATTTGTGCATGTTCAAGAATGACATTGATGCTGAAGCCTATCAAAAGCTTTCTTAAAATATATGAAGTTTGGTGGCTTTTGCTATTCAAGTATCTCTTTGATGACTATTCTTAAAGTAAAAATCTGGTGGGCACATGGTTTTCTGGAAAGAAATGTGTCTTGCTCTTTCTTTACTTAGTTCTTTAATTCTGTTTAAGTCAGTACTGTCTTTGCGGAAGACCGAAGTGACCCTAGAGCCTGCACAGTTGTTGCATAAGCTTAGGTCATTTCAGCATTTTGAATGAAATGCTGGTTTCACATTGATATAAAAGCTTCTTCTGAGCTCACAGTTTGTTTGTTCTGTTTTTTGAAGGGGAGGCTGGGGTCTGGTTTGTTTTTCTTTTTTTAACAGTTTGGTGATTTTACTGATAACCTTACCAAATCCAGCTTTGTATGACTAGTTTCTTCTAAAGCTTTTCATCTTTCCTGAAACTGCAGTGGTTTTATATTTTAAGTAGCTTTTTTCACAGCTTGCTTTGTAATGTGAAATGATTTGGGTTCTGGCTCTGCCTGTTTAATCTTTGTCTTCTTTTTTCAGAGGCATTTTTGAGACATGGATGCTAGCTTCAGCTTACAGCTTTTTTTTCACACAGCTTTATGTGTCTTCACTCATCAAACTGCAAATTTGCTTGTCTAGAAAACCAGTGCAATTGTTAAGGCTTCCTCAATATTGTCACAGCAGATGCCAAGCTGATTTCTTGTGCTGGTCTAGCCACCCCAAAACTCACCTCATTGTTTGTTTCAATTTTATATTCCTTTTGTCATGCTTTTATGTTAACTTTTTGCCCTCTATAAAATGTTGGAGCTGTGGGGATTTATGCATGTCCTGGGTTCAGCTATAGCAGTCGTTTTTTTCTCCTTCTTAGTAGCTGGTGCAGTGCTGTGTTTTTGACTTTCAGTGTGGGAACAACGCTGATAACACCGATGTTTTTAGTTGTTGCTCAGTAATGTTTACTCTGACCAAGGACTTTCTCAGTCTCATGCTCTGCCAGAGAGGAGGGGAAGCCAGGAGGAAACAGAGACAGGACACCTGACCCAAACTGGCCAAAGGGGTATTCCATACCACAGCACGTCATGCTCAGTATAGAACCTGGGGGGAGTTACCCGGAAGGCCCAGATCGCTGCTCGGGTCGGGCTGGGTATCGGTCGGCGGGTGGTGAGCGGTTTGTGTCCTCTCCCCTTGTTATTCCTCTTATCATTATTATTGGTAGCAGTAGTGGTTTGTATTATACCTTAGTTACTGAAGTGCTGTTATCTCAACCCGTGGGAGTTACATTCCTCCGATTCTCCTCCCCATCCCTCCGGGAGCGGGGGGAGGAAGGAAAAAGGGGGGAGTGAGAGAGCGGCTGCGTGGTTCCAAGTTGCCGGCTGGGCTTAAACCACGACAATGCATTACTTTAATTCCATCTCACATTTTACCATACGTGAACTACTAGAAGGACTTGGGGGTGCTGGGTGATGACCCAGCAGTGTGCGTTCACAGCCCAGAAAGCCAACCTTGTCCTGGGCTGCATCAAAAGGAGTGTGACCAGCAGGTTGAGGGAGGTGATTCTGCCCCTCTACTCTGTTCTCATGAGACCCTATCTGCAGTCCTGCACCCATCTCTGGGGTTTGTAGCATGAGAAGGACATGGACCTCTCAGAGCAAGTCCAGAGGAGGGTCATGAGGATGATCAGAGGGCTGGAGCATCTCTCCTATGAAGACAGGCTGAGAAAGTTTGGGTTTGTTCAGCCTGGAGAAGGGAAGACTTCAAAGAGAGATTATAGCAGCCTTACAGCCCTAAAGGGGCCTACAAGAAATCTGGAGAGGGACTTTTTACAAAGGCATGTAGGGATAGGACAAGGAGCAATGGCTTTAAACTGTCAGAGGGTAGGTTTAGATTAGATGTTAGGAAGAAATTCTTCACTGTGAAGGTGGTGAGACACTGGAAAAAGTTGCCCAGAGAAGCTGTGGCTGGCCCATCCCTGGCCCTGGTCAAAGCCAGGGTGGATGGGGCTTTCAGCAACCTGGTCTAGTGGAAGGTGTCCCTATCCACGGCAGGGTGGGGGGAAACTAGGTGATGTTTAAGTCGCTTCCAACACAAACCATTCTGTGATTCTATGATTCTATGATACTTCTGCTTTCCATGTCAGCACTTGTATATGCTCAGACATTCCTAGTGTTTCTCCAATGAACCTTCTCAGGCAAGTTCTCAATTACTGCATTTTGTTTTCAAGGAGTTGGTTTTAACAAGAACCAATTCACTGTTCACCTTAACAAATGTTTGTGGAGTCACAACTGACAACACGCATGTAGTGACAGGAACAGGTGGCATGTAGAGTGAAAACACCTCTTTAAGCAACAGCACTGGTTTATGCCAGCTTGAACTGTTAGAGTAGCTCCAGTGTGAGAACATGATCCACTCAGCAGTGCTGTCAGTCAGGATCTGAAGGCCACTCTACCACTGACCATTAACTTCAGCTGCACCCTCTGTGAGTGCTCACCAATGCACAATTCACCTTGCATGTGTCATGGCAGGTGTTTCATGCAGGTCTAATCAGCTGTTAGCTGGCTTCTGCATCAGAAAAACTCCTCTATTCTGAAAGTCATAATTAATGCTAGTCCTACTGAGCTTTGCTGCCTTCAAATTTACAACTTTATCGTCAACTGACAGTGACTTTTATCAGCTCCTGAACACTGATGTTGGCTTCCTCCAAGTCTTGAAACAGCACTAGTACATTTTTTGCCACCTTATATCTTTCTCTGTTGCACTCAGTTTTCTAAGTGCCTCAGTCATGCTTTGTCTGGTCTTTAAAATGAAGGATTCTCAACACTGCAGTTACTGAGTAGATTTTGCAGGCTTATCAAGCCTGCCAAGAGAAAACCTATTATTTTAGCAGGCTGCTTGCCAGAATGGTTATCTTACTGTGTTCCTGCATCTTAATTTTTTTTCTACTGGGGTAGTCTGTGAGCTTATGACTAAGCTTATGACCTTAACAACTACTGCATTTGTGATCCCTAGTCTCAAATTATCCAGTTTGTATGACTCTGTCCAACCTAAAGATCCTGCTAGCACTGAAACCAGTAAACATTTTCACTGTGATCGAGTGTACTCTGAAGAAGGACTCCTCTCCTACAAGGAAGTGAGGACATGTGCTGGTTTGGGCTGGGATAGAGTTAAATTTCTTCATAGTTGCTTGTACAGGGCTGTGTTTTGGGTTTATGCTGGAAACAGTGTTGATAACACCCGGATGTTTTAGTTACTGCCAAGCTGTGCTTGCACAGAGCCAAGGCCTTTTTTCTGCTTCCCACCTGCTGCGCAGGGGCTGGGGGTGCACAAGAAGCTGGGAGGGGACACAGCCAGGACAGCTGACCAAAGGGATATCCCAGACCGTAACACATCATGACCAGCATATAAAGCTGGAGGAAGAAGGAAGGAAGAGACGTTTGGAGTGATGGCATTTGCCTTCCCAAGTAATTGTTACGCATGAAGGAGCCCCGCTGTCCTGGGGATGGTTGAACACCTGCCTGTGGATGGAAATGGTGACTGAATTCCTGTTTTTCTATGCTTGTGTGCAGAGGTTTTGCTTTACTTAATAAACTGTTTTAATCTCAACCCATGAGTTTGTTTCACTTTTACCCTTCCAATTCTTTCCCCCATCCCATCAAGGCAGGAGTAAGCAGCTGTGTGGTGCTTAGTTGCCAGCTAGAGTTAAACCTTGACAGAAAGTTACAGCCATTTTCTAGCACTTTATCCCATCTGTTTGGAGTAAAGGAAGAAATTGTAAATTCTTATAATTTTCTTTTTTGTTTAAACAGCAGAGACAGTTTGGGAAAGCTTAAAGAACACTTGTGTACTGGAAGTATTTAACATACTTGTGTAGGTTAGCCCACCTCCAGCTATGTCCCACTTTCCCTTCCTGGAATCAGTTTCAAACTTCCAACATGATGCAAACTTTTCCACATTGTCTTTCTAGAGAATCTAATTCATACAGAGAACTCAGCCAAATTCCTTGTCAAATATGAATACTAGAGCTGCTCACAAAAATAGCTTGGGAAGTTTTCTGGGGAAAAATGATTGCCATGAGTCCTGAACAGAGACAATCTAAGAAGCTCTGTAACTTGTCAACAAAAAAGTACCTTATCTTAAACAAAAAATACAACAAAGAAATACTTTTCCATGAAAAACACTTTTGATGGGAAATGCTCAGCAGCCTTTGGGTAGGAAAGCTACTCTCTTGTTGCAACTCCCACTTTCTGCCCACTGCCTCATCTGCTGCTTGCTCTCACGGGAGTCTGATACTACCCTGCTCAGAGCGCAGAATGCAAAGAGAAGGCAGTAGAGGACAAGGGAGTAGCACTTGACTTTTCCCCCTTGGAACAGGTTTTACTTTACTTTGACAATTGTATTGCTTTAGAAAGCAGAAAGAAGGCAGTGAGGCTTAGTTTAGGAGACTATCTAATGCACTCCTGTCCTTCCTTCTGTCATTAAAGAGGTTGATCTCACAAGTTGCAGAAACATGGTAGAAGCAGTTAGTCTGGAGTTACAGCACACCGAAAAGCTTCAAGAAGGAGCCCTTGAAACTGAGGTACTCTGATTTCCACAGTGAACCTTTATATGCTACATAAATCAATAAGCTACTTTAGAACTTTGTAACTGCTTGAGATGAGAACACCCCCAAAAAGCAACCTGCTTGTGGACCTATTCTCTCAGGCCTTTTCAGAGGAATTTGTTGGCAAATAGCTATGTCTTAAGCGAGAGTCTGCTCAGGAAAACACTGACTAGGAAAAGGTGTGTAGTGGTAGTATGAGTGGCTGAAACCTCCTTTAGAAACCAAACTTTGTCATTACTGTTGATACTGCAATATATCAGGTAAGTGAAGAGGGCACCTTCCATGGCAGATACACCTCCCTGCGATGACAGCACTTTTCATCAGCCACTTCAGAGATTAGAGGACAAGAACAGTTTCACAAGGTACATACACAGAATAATGACCAAATGCCAACTCAGTCATGAAAACAAGGCAAAAAATCCTCTCCCTGAATTCTTTGGGAGTAGTTGACAGAAATAACACAACGGCTCTTTTAAGCAACAGTTCAGTCATCCAGCTGTGCCAGAAATACATGTCTCTATAACAAGATATGAAAGGGCTGGGATGTTCCATTACTGAGATTCCAATTAGCTAAAATGGGGATAAAATTGGTTAATACTCAAGCTGATTCAATCATCCATCTTTAAATTTAAAAGCCAGAATAATAATCATTTCAAGCACGTTCTCAGCCACGCAATCATGACAGCCTGAGGATGAGTCAATTCGGAAGATGCATCCAGTGAAGCTTATCAAGAACTGGTCGACACACATCATTTGATTTCTATTTTGGCTTTTCCCTTTTGAGTCAATCATTTTTATGTTAAGAATTTACAGTGATACATCCATCAAAGAACTGACTAACTACCACTAATACACATAAAGATGCATGAATGTCTTACATACCAATAGCAAAAGCTTTGTATTTTCATTTTGCTAGGGCACTAGAAATTTAATCGCCTCTCTTCTAGTTTTTGTAGGTAGCTCACTGTGGTTATGCACACATATAGCTGTGTGGTTTTGAACATTCTCTCCAAGTCACGGACATGAGCCAGATCCCATCTCACAACCAGTTTGCGGTATTGACATGGCAGCACCTGAGGTAATCTGCCTGGTTCTCTGCAAAACATCTCCTTAAATTCAGCATTGCATCAATAGAAACTTCTTTGGATATTAGCCATTTGTTGAACCCACGTGATATCTTTGTTCTGAATGCAAACTGGAAATATTTCCTAATCTTTACATTTGTGTGTGAGGCACCTGGAGCCTCTCAGACAGTCTGCACACACAGTAGGATTTGCAGGAATTGAAAACTCAGTTCACACCACCAGTCTCCTTAGTCATTTAGTCTGGCTTTACAGGACGAGCCTGAAGAAACTGGGAAAAAGCCCATTGAGAAAAATAATAAACAACCTGTCCATCAGAAGACTTTCTCTCTAAACCAACTGGTTACTGATAGTTTTGTGTCTTCCACCTCCCAGTTCAGTTGCTGCTGTTTCATTATATATTTTATAGCCATGAGAGGGGAAAAGAAGAATAAAATTTGCAGGCTGACAAAACAGTCTCTTCATACCTAAAATAATAGAAATCCTTCTCTTCAAAATATCTCTTAGCTGCTTACTACAGATGATTTGTACATTAAGAGAACATTTATTGTGTTCTCAGTAATATCTTTGATATGTTCCTGTGGTTAGCATCTGTGTTTACTTTTTGAACCAATTGATGGTTTATAGAAATGCACTGAATCTTTTGAATGTGCCATTACCATTGAGAAATAATTCATCTTTATTGGTATACAGCCTGATTAAGCTTTGAGAAGTGATTAAAAGTGCCATACATTAGTTTTTTCTTCAATTCCTCAACAATGATTCTTCTCTCATTTGAAATTGCGGCATGCTGTGGCACATGCTCTGGAAGCTGTTAGAACTATTTTTAAGAAGTATATATGTCATTTTTTTGGAAACACATAAAGAACTACCTATTATATTTCCAATGGTATTTTCAATTATGTATTCATTTATGTATTCATCCTGAGGTTTCAAATCCATGAGTAATATCCTTGTGGCATTGCACAATACTGTTACACACAGATCAAGTACCTCTCATACTACATGATCTGATTGTGCTTCAATACATCTTCCTAAATTCTCTTTAAACTAGGAAGTGTCAGGTACAGCAGGGAAGATTAAGGTTCTCTCTATCTGTCAGAGTACAATTCCCTACAGCAAATTGCTTATCAAAAGCCATTTCCTGGTTTGTTTGTTTGTTTGTTTTCATTTAATTACATTTGCTTTCTCTATTAAGGATAAAATATCCCATTTTAAAGAGATACCCAGTGCAGTGCAGAGAATACTTGCTGGAGGGCCTGAAGCCCTGAATCCAGTGTCTGCCTCTCCTGCTGACTTCCTTTGTCTTTTGGGATTTTTTTCTTTTTTAGGTCTTACTGAATCACTTCTTCCACCTTCTCTCTATGATCTCAGCTCAGACTTGTATGCTAAAACAAATTCTTCACCTGTGCATACATGAGAATTAAAATAGATTCTCAGGAAGTGTTGAGCAGAAAAGACCTCTGCATGCTTTACGTGCACTGAAAGATGGGAGAACACAACCAGTACTACACAACATCATCAAATAAAATCTCACTATTCTGTTCCTTCTTCACCCCATCACATGGTCCTGTGGCACACAGAAATGGATGATTTATTTCACAAACCAACCAACTTTGACTTGCAATAATAAATTTTGCTTGTCCTTTTGAAAATCCGAACAGCATATTCACTTCTATTAGCTCCTGCTGCGTTTTGCTATTAAAAGATTTCTCCGTGGCAGAAATCAGACAGTTACTCTTCAGACTTCTGTTACAAAGTCCTTTTGCATTTCCCTGAAACACTCCTAATCATTTTAATAGGCCAAATTGTAGTAAAACATATGATTTGTCCTAACCCAGATGCTTCACATTATCATGTGACTTCTGTGAGCAACAGCTTGGGAAGTGTCAGAGCTGAGTAAGAACATGTGAAAACAAAGGGATAAAAATAAAATAGGACAAGAAAAAAACTAGGGGGAAAAAAATACTTGGGTTTTTTAATCATAAAGAAATAAAAGGCAAAGTAATACAGCAATGACTAGAACCTCACTATTTTTAATATGGTTTCCCTTACAACAGCAACCTATACATATTACTCACAGTTTTAAGGTGTAAAAATTTGCAATATAGAAATATCAGTACAGTCAAAAGCTACAACTGCTTAGGCTGCATAAGAGGAATATGCGTGAAGTTATAATAGTGTGCAAAGCACCCATATCCATAACTCAACACCAGGAACAACTGAACTGTGCCCAGCTATTTGCAAAAACAATACAGGCATTATGAATTTCTTCCTCTATTGCCAGTTGTGGAAATGGTTTGAAATATTGCTGGGGGCAGGATGGACTACTACAGGAAGCTCTAGAGAAAGCATTCAAAATTACTTTGAATCTGAATGATCAGGCATTTTTTTCTCAAGCTGTATCACCTCTAGTATTCCTATCAGAAATAATTTCCCCAGATAATACCTTCTTAATTCAAAATAAAAATCAAAGCTATGGAAGACCTCTGTGTGTTGAAATATGGTCAGTAAAACTAGAATGACATTACTCTCTACTCTTCAGGCTGATGAACATTGCTGAGGTCATGAACAAGGTTCTTCCTTCCCTGTTAATCCTGGATCGTGCTTTACGTGTTTTCTAGATTAAAATCAATTCACTTTTCTTTCTCCAGTATTGTTCAGCAGAGGGGTTCTTTTCATTGCCCTCTTTCCTTTCATCCTTGGACTGACCAAAGGCATGCTTGTTGCTGTAGATACTTTGGCTTCGCTTTCTTTGTGTGTCGTGTATTATCCAGCTTCTCTGGATAAAGCTGATGGGTTATGTGACAATCTTGACACTTAGTAGGAATTCATTATATACATGAACAAGTATTTTCCTAAGGTACTTGTCTTCAGAAGACATTCTGAGATTTTTCAGAGCATTGGTGGATTTCCAGGTTTTGTAGTCAAAGATAAAGGGTGAAATAATATTTTGAGTTGAAGATCTACAATTCAGTGTTTCCTTTGCAGATTCTGTAGATTTTTTGAAGTTGATGACAGCACCCCTTGCTTTACCTGCTCGTAAAATGATTTCTTTCGTTCCCTTGTTAGCTTTAATGCAAGCTAGTTTACTACCTAACTGAAGCTAAAAGATGTTACTGTGGACATGCACTAAGAATATGTCCAAGTTTATGATGGATTTAATTCACGCCAAGTTTAGCATTAACCAGTCCAACACTTTCTGGAATCTCAGCTCTTGGATTCCCTTCCACCACTCCCAGATATTTTCCCCACCCCACAGTGGGTGAGTCAGCCCAGGAAACTTTAATTTTCAGCCTGCTTAATTCTATCCAATGCCACATAAGAAGGACGTGTGAATCTTTCTATACGCCCATAGTCACATTCATACTCCAAATTGTGCAACACTTATCAAAGATGTCCATAAAATAATTTGTCGGACAGTGCTTGTTGGCAGTAAATACACCTATACATCTCTCTCTGGGGAAGCTCAGAATTATTGTGTTAATCTAAGACATCATAGGAATTAAGTTGGAGGAATATTATTCCCAGTTTAGCTACTGTCTCATTCTGTTTCACAGTCAGGGGAAACTCACTTTGCATGACTGCTTTACATGCAGCATGTCATTCAGCACCTTGCAGGCTGTAATCTTGATTAATTAATACCAATTCAGAAGGGAAAAGCAATAAGACATCTAGGTGACAAGAAACCAGTTTGTATTTATAGCTGCACTAAAAGCTTTTGCAAGTGGTTTATGCAGCACAAAGAGCAACAGCCATGAAGACACAGTTCATATTTCAGTGTTCAGAATAACTGGTGATTCCTTTCAGGAGTTTGCTTTATCTTGAAGGACAAACAGATACACCAGTTCTCTTTTGTTACTGCTGTAGCTGTCATTTGCAGAAAGGAGAGAGGTGAGGCTCAAGGCTTGGAAACAGGGAGGCAAAAAAGAGGCAATGTTAGCTGGGATGAGAGAAGAAAACAGGTTGTGCACTTGAACAATCTGAAAGGCAGAGGAGTATTTACGATGTTGCTGGTTAGGCATGACGGTTTGACAGCCTCTGCTAAAAATCTTTTCCTCCATACCTCTTAGAACTCTTGTTTCTCCTTTCGCTTGACAGAGAAGAAGAAATGGAAACTTAAGTTCTTTGAGCCTAACCCACTGTTGTTTGTGAGGAAGGGCAAAATAGGAGCTTAACTGGAGCACCAGCAGACTCCTCTTCAAGCCTGTTCTTACCAGCATAACTCCAAGAAGCCCAGTGTTTTCTCATCCTGGCTGTGGGAGAAGAGATTGTTTGACTGGCCTGGTACAGAATATGGACTACAGCATCATGTAGCTAGATACAGATGCATTTTGAGCTTTTCCAAATTAGTGATTGGTTTTGCAATTAGTATGTGATAGTACTGGGTCTGGAAAAGAGTTCTGGGGGTGTTCTGGCAGAAAAAATGAGCCTCAATGGTTGTGCACCTGCGTGTCTGCGGAGTGCAATTCACTAGAGGGAGCCATTGCCATTTCATACCAATTGCTAGCGCCTTCACCAAAACCAACCAGAGGAGATTGAAAATTTCTGGGACAGAATACTAATTGTCTTCTGATGTTCTCTCAGTCACGAATTTTCTTCTATACGACATAAAGTTCCTCTGCCTTTGGAAGAAAGATAGGATAAAAGGCAGAAAGATTTTCTGAGATGCTGGCAGTCAGTTGGATACCAGAGTAAGAGCTGAGCTCTTCTTTACTTACATGGTTCACCTCACCCCCATTTGAGACTTTGGCTCCTTTATTCTCTTTCCATCTAATTTAAGTTCATTTTTTACATGTAATGCATTCAAGATGCAGAGTATTCCCTTTCTTTCTCTAAAAAATACATTACAACCTTACCTAGAAGAACTCTCCTACAAGCAAAGGTAGTATCTCTTGAAAACTGAGATGATGAATAGTAATATATTTTGTTAGACAATATCTGAACCTTCAGAAATTCTTAATTAGTGGAAAATAAAAAAACCCTATAATTAAAGGCCAACTATTGCTTAGCTCAGAAATAACTTAGTTACAGTACCGGATGTAAAATGAAGTAAGTCCCATAAATAAATCCAGAATTGGATCCTATATTATGAGGGAATAAATTATGAATATGAAAGTTTAAAGCCTGAAGAATAGTATCTATTCTAGTATAAATACTGCCTGTGTAACCCTTCCAACACAGGGAAATGGCTGAAAAAGAGATAACATTGGCTTAGATGCTATTTTCCTCAGGAAATCTGAAAATTATTCTTGTTCAGAATGTGCAATTTAAACTCAGAAGGAAGAATTAAATGATTCAGTCTCATGCCTGCATGTCACGGAACATGGCTTTTGAGCCACTGCTGCATCACCCATGTATCTGCTTTCTACCTTGCAGTTATCTAATAATGATTTGAACTCAGCAGTGATTCACAAACCATGATCATTTGTCATGGTTTGTTCCATTAGTTTATGTTTGTGGTTAAAAAGTTCCTCTCAGTTTTTCAGGGACAAGGACTTGCCAGGCTTTGTGTTTGCCAGGCTTCATCTTCCTTCCTCATTTCTTCCTGCCTTCCTCTTAGATAAAAGAGATAAGTGCCTGGTCTTTTCCTCCTGCAGAGGCTCTCTCACATGCTGTAACCAAGTTCTATCTTTATGCATTATGTTTGGACAAACTAAAATCTTTGTCATAAGAAATTTATGGAAGTTTATGCAGGCATTATTGCTTTCAGTGATCTTCACCATGCTTTCTCAATATTTTAGTAAAAATATCTCTGTCCCAACTTCCACTTACAAAGAATGACACGAGCCATTTATATTTCAGCACCCCAGTGGCAGTTTTCTCTCTAGGGTGAGTTCATTTCTCTCTGTGATTTTTCAGTCCTTCTCAGAGATCCCATCGACAAGGCTTACCTTCCTCATTCAGATGTGTAATATTTGCATTTGGCTATGCATTTAGAAGACTCTCAAGCTCAGCTTGTGTGTTGCTTTACCTCTATCATTACATACCTCTTTGCCATTTTAGTGCCACTGCAATTTTATCAGCAGTGTCCATTCCCTGTCGTAAATGACAGTTTCTGCTACTTTCATTTACACTACATCAGCAGTATACAGGTGCCGCTGGCAAAGAAACTCTAATGTGCAAATGAAATTACAGAACTGTTATATACTTTTTGGTAATAAGTGCCTACAGAACATAACTGGAATGTGCCTATATATAGGATGTCCTTGATGTGCCTCAAAGATACGTAAGTTCTTACCTTACAGAACTTTTTTTGAATATGAACATGTTCCAGGATGTGTTTATATGTATCAGTGACATAACCATGTGTAAGTATTGAGTATGGAAATCTTTAGCTGTAAAATGCCTTGGAAGTGCAAAGTATGAAAACCCCTATCAATTTTCTGACCTCAGCTAATAAATTCTCTTGGTCTTAGATACTATTCCAGAAAGACTATTCTTGTAAAATGAATGTGTGGTTTCTTTGAGGAAAAAATCCTTTAATTCTACTAACTTTTTAATCAGCAGGTTTTTTTGCAATTTATAAATGAAGCAAGTCTGCAGCACCAAACCCTTCCCCTTCCAAGATACAGTTGAATCAATGTTTGCCATTTTCTAAGGGGTGAATTTTTGTTTCTGAGATTTTCAAGTGTTTCACTCCTGTACTTTTTTGCTTCATTTAGTATTAGATTGAACAAGGGATGTTTATTTGAATCATTACTTTATTGAGATCTTTCTTTTCTTGATCAAATTACTAATCTGTAAAATACAATGTCTCTCAAAGAATCTCTTAGATGCCAATACAAATTAATAAGGTTGCTATTTGCAATAGAAATATTGTCATGCTATTTTGAGTCTATTGACTCTTATTTTCCTAAGGAGCAGAAGTGCAGGGTTTTTTACTTACCCTGTACTCCATAATGCCCTCAAGAACTTCAAAGCATAAGGAAAATAATGGAACAAATGAGGGAAGGCGAGGCAGATGGCAACAAAGCACAGTTTTAGTGCAGAGGGGTGAATGTTATATATCAGATACTACGACACTCTCTATACGTTGGCAAGTTCTGTGATGTCTTTTTCATGTTGCCACAATTTTTAATAATAAAAATAGACTCACAATGCAAAGGATAAAGGCCAGGGGCATTCTCAGGATAGAGCAGTTGAGGCACATGACAATTAAGTGACTTGCCAAAGTCATGCAGAAAGCTAGAAGAGATTCAGGAACTGGAGGTATCACGGCCCAATTTAGCATCTTAGAGGGAAGTTTCCCTTGTATCATGCCCCTTTCCTGATGTTTCAGGGCCCACGAGAGAGGGCAGAATTAGGACTGATCAGAAGGGAGTTTCATTACTCCTACCAAAACACGACAGAACTGAAGGAGATACTTGCTTCCCAAATACAATATGGAGAGGGTGCTTTGCTCATAGTAAAGAACAGTGCAAGGGAGGCAGCATGAAGACCTAGAGTTGCAAGGGCAGGGTGAATAGAAGGGGAGGGGAAGAAAGAAGCAAAAATGAGCAAGGAGCTGATGAGGAGGAAGCTTGTTGTGGGAGAGTAAGAAGCAACT
>NW_009911678.1:3071-37873 GCF_000696875.1 Nestor notabilis | reverse complement strand
GAATGGTGAGGTGCCAGGAATCCAGTGTGCACTTAAAGCAACATGAGTAAAAATTTATGAGCCTGGGAGCTTCTGAGAGCTTTCCTGAGTTTGCCTGTGTTTGGCCATAAAGATGAACGTTGGAAAATGTGCCAGAAAAGGCTCTCTCCACTCCTTCCCTGGAATGGTTACATTTTCTGTGCTTCCCTTTTGTTTTGCCTCAGAAAACAAAACAAATGAAAATATCAAATGAGAAGAACAAAAAAAGCCACTAAAACCCCAAATGCAGAGCAGATATTAAATCACTTTTGAGTTCACTAGGTGGCAACACAGAGTAAGAAATCAGCACTAGCGTCCTCAATCAGAACATCTGGTTGGACCTTCACAGCCCCCCTGTCCCTTCATCTTCACCAAACAAACACAAGTTCTGGTTGATCAAATGACCACCTTCTAAACACTAAATGAAATACACTCTCTGCAGATGTATAAATATTGCCTTAGTTGGCCAGTGCTCATGCTGACTGACTATCACTGCATTTATCTGGTTTCACTCACAGACACCTTTGTGTGGCTTTGATGTGGCATTGAGGCTACCAGCTTTGACGTAAGCCTTGGATCTGTAACTCTCTTTGCCTCCTGAAAGCAGAGCAATTACTTTCCAATCAAGCAGCTTAGGAGTGTGGAGGAAAGATATAATTCATTTTCTTGAAGTATAAATCAACTACATGTGTTGAAACGTTCCCACTTTACCGAATATGGGTTTCCAAGGGAGACATGGTCTTTCTCTTCCCTTGTTCTAGAGTAATGGCAGCTTTAAGTCAGTAAACAAAGTGGCACACAATTTAAATGTACATTTTTCTTTCAGTTAAATTATACACTTCTTGTCTTCTGCTTATAAACCTTTAAATTGAGCCATTTATAAAAAGAAGTATCAGTATGACATGAATCAAACTTCATGCTCTTTCATTTCTTTGTAAAGGGAGGCAACTCTGTGGAAGTGTCAAAGCCCTGAGGGCACAAACAGACCTTAATGTGCCTGCCAGCCTCACCTGGGGTCTCCACCACACCCCCTGCTCATTGGCCTAGGGGTCTATTTAAGCTTGGCCTTGTTCTATAGTCCCTGTTTGAGCTCTGTGGTAGGAATGTTGGTTTTCAGCCTAGCTGCGCTCTTGCCTGACCATGGACCCTGTTGAACTGACTTGTATGTTGACTCTAACTTCACTTCATGCCTGCTGCATCACCACGGACCTACCTGGTGGTCATTGGGATCTGTCTGACCCTGGTTACCTTCACCAGACCTGATTCCGACTTGTGGATTGATTTCCTGTCTTAATGCTGGACCTGCTTCATCACCGTGATTCACCCAGTGGCCTGGACCCTCTGCTTCCCCTGCATTCACAAGCCTGCCCTGCTGTGCTGCTGGCTGTGGCACCCCTGTGGCTCCTAGCCCAAGGGAGCAGCTGGTCTGTGCTGTGCCCTGATGTGGTCTGGAGTTAGCAACAGTGCGAAGTCTGCTGCTGTGAAAGCATGTGAGAACAGAAAAAGTAGTTAGGTGTGGGAATACCCACAGGCTTTGCACATGCTTCAACTCATCCTAACCCTAATGAGCAAGAGAGATGAAGGTCAGAAGTCCCTTTCAAATCTAGTGCTGGTAGCAGCCTGCTCCAAACATCAGCTTGCTCATGGACCTTGCAGCTTCTCTCTCCATCTGTCCTAGTTATGCAGATTCAAACCAGGAAAGGGTGCTACCTTGCCAGTGAAGAGTTCGGGATCATCTGGCCTCAATGCCAAACTTGGCACATGGCTGACTTTTGGATGTCACAACGTGGCCACTTCAGGCATAGGCTGGGGAACCTGCAACATACTGAAAGATACATGTTAGTGGCTGTGAGCTCTTGGTTCTCCTTGAGTTTCCAATTCTGCTGAAGTTACTGCCTCCTACAGAGGCAAGCTGTCATCTCTCATCTGCAGAGCTTAGGAGCATCTCGGAGCCCCTCTAGGCTTCTAGCAGCATTTCAGCCACTCATCTGAGGCAGAAAAATATACTCTGGTGTGTCACCCTCACAAAGCTGTCGGCCTACTCAATGCACAGCTGATGGAGGATGGAAGAGAGGTGTTCAGTTCCTGTGCTTTCCCCCTCCTTTCTGTTCAGTCCCCCCATGCACCTGCCAACATACTCTGCTCCAGCAATATGGCTGTAAAATGGGAACAGCTCTTCTCAGCCTCTGACAGCAGGATACAAACCTACCCCTGGCTCTGGGACTTCCAGGCAATACTGTCTGTGGGATGCATAGCTGGGTACATGAGCAGCTGGGCTTTTATGGTGAGTGATACTGGAAACTGTACCGAAATGTCATTTTCAGATGTATGCAATGTTTAGCCAACCATTCCTAACCTCACTGTAGAATGATAGCTTCTTTTATCATGGAATCAGCAATGGCATTGCAATTTAAAAGTGCAAATACAGCAGAGGTAGGAATCTCATGCTACATTAAATCTAAACCAGCGAAAGATAGGCTCACTCTTGAGGAGTATCAGGGCTTTTGAGCTGTATTTCTTCATCTTCACTAGATAACTTTTTAGTCTTCCCTTTCTAGAATTCCTAGTGCTATTAATGTCATGGACATACTACTCACAAAGTGCTTACTTAAAATGTTAGCAAACACTTTCTTGGTTCCACTCCCAGCTCTGACTGGGTGAGTGTCTGCTGCATTTCTCACTTCCCTTCAATCAGAAGTAAGCACAATAACTTGGGTTGTTTTTTTTTTTAACTTAGGGTATCTTGACAAATATTCACATAGGCCAAATCAATCAGCCATGGAAAGACTATACACTGGCTTCAGTGAGCGTAAATCATCATATAAAATGTTGCACAAATACAGTAGTAGGTACAGCAGACTACCAATTACTATTACAGTATTTTATCAGGGTTTATGCTTAGAGAGAGAATTGTAAGATGCTTAAATGCAGTGATCAGGCAATACTGAAAACAGACCTAGTTTTTAGGATCTTCTGATTTATGTTTTTAGTGTTTCACTTCCTAGTTCTTCATCAGATGCTCACTATCTGAAGACAATTCCCCTTTCAAATTTTGCTCCACATCTTTTAAACGTGTTATGCCTGAAACAGTGTCAGGAGCACTAAGAAACTTGAAGTGCTTTCTTTCCATAAATGCAGCTTGAACAAGCAGACTGTTCATTAGCTGTGACTACATGGTTACTGTGTATGTCTTCAAGTATGCACCTGGAGACTGAAAGGACACCACTGGTGGAAACATGGCAATTTAGAATCACCTGTTCTCAGAATCCCAGCTCCATAATGCATCTCCTCTGTTTTTAATCTTGGGAATACCAGCAAATTGCAAGTGCTGCCTTCTAAGTTAGAGTTGGATCACTGCCATCTGCAGGGTTTATTCAGAAGGAGAGGAGAGATGGGTCCTGAGGAGAGAGATTAATAAGGTCAGGCCTGAAATCGGGGCTTGGATCAATAAAACAGTCCTCTTGTGCACAAAATGGGGACTATGAACCCTGTGTGTTTTTTCTCTGTGTATGGTGTAAAGCCATTCTGTGCTAATCTAAGTAATTTATAAGCTTGAGCTGGAGTGAAAACATTTCTGGGGGAAAGAAGAAAATACCATGTCTTCCAGTGTGGCAAAATGGAGTTGGACTGCATGAAAGAAGCATGCTGCCTGCACAAGTTTCCCCATAGACACAGACCATATTATCATGGGGGAGGAGAAACATGGGGCAAACTATTCAGAAATCAGTCTATAAAGCAAACCATAAATCTGAGGAGTCATCTGGAGAACAAACCTCATTTTCTGACATCCAGGGATTTTCTGGTAATGGCACTAATGGGACACCAGTATTCAAGAACATCATTCTCTATCGGTAGCAACTGTAGTCCATGCATGTCTTTTTCCTTCCTCTCTCACTTACCTATTTATATTGCAAGCTTTTCAAGGTGGAGGCTATTTTTCTGTGTTTGTATAGAGACTTGCACATCTAACTCTCATTCCATGTACAAAATAGAATTCCAGTAAAGACAGATTAAAAATTCTCCGTCTTAGATAACTAAGCTTTATACGTGAGGTTGATTTTTACCCATTTAACTCATGCTACAAATGCAATTACTGTATTTCATTAAAATAGTGTAAATATAGATTTAGAAACCTGGGTTTCAATGACTTTAGATCTCAAAGAGCTAGAAAATTGAAAGGAGCTATATAGCCAGCCAGTAGAACTCAATTCTTGCAGGTCAGGTTGAAGTATGAGGAAATAAGCATGTGTACACCTAAGCACACAAAAATATGCTCTTAAATTAGGACTGATGGCAACTATTCTCTTTAAGTCACTGTAAACTTGACCAATATCAGGAGCTCTGAACTAGCTTGTAAAGCAAGCTGGCTCCAGTGCCCAGTTTCATCTGGATGAGAAAGTGTTATATAAAGGTGAGAGATTGCTATCACTAAGACCTGTGTCTTCAGCCCTCAAGTTATCACTTCATCCATCATCTAGTATTTTGGTGCAAGAGGGAAGGGAGAATATTAAATGTTAATGGCGATGTTAACTTCGCTCATAAATATTTCAGTGGACGAAAGAATGCTTTAAAATGGTCAGTGCAGCTAATATGCTCTGTAAAAAACAAAAATCTCTTTTATCAGACTATTTTTTCTTTAGATGAAGATTTTCAGAGTGCTGGTAAGATAAATTACAGTTCCCCTTTAATAGTACATTTCTTTAAAATCAAAATAGACTCTAATATCTTTAAAGATGCAGGACTCTCTTCTTCTAGCAGGCTTTGGATCAGATGTCACTACTTTTGGAAGATACTTTTTGGAAGAAAATATGTGATTTTTCCTGGGAAATACTAGCCTATTCTGCAGTTACAGTGTAAATTCCAACATGAAATGGTTCATTAGTTTTATATCCCTGGATGCCTGTAAACCAGAAGAAAATCAAACAAGGGCCATTTCTCAGAAGACTGAGATGAGGAAGCAAAAGGTCAAATTCTAATATATAGTTTCACAAAATGTATGTTTACATTCCCGACAATGTTGAATTCCCTATTACACTGATGAAACTGGAAGTACAAACTGCCTTGAAATTGTATTCTTTGGTTATCAGCTAACCAATATCAAAGAGATTCTTCCCAAATCCTGACTTTCAGACTGCTTCTCAGATCACTGAACCAGAGCACAGTACACTGATGTACAAATGTCGGAGAACAACATCTGTACAGTCACGAGGACTGGATCTGTAGTAGCAATGATGGATAGTGCCCATAAAGCACCTACTCATCAGTAAATTCTATTAAAAAAGGTGTAGTATCATTTCACAACCATTAAAGACATAGTTTGAATTCCATATTGCTACAAATTCATTGGAACATCATTTGCAGCCAGCAGAAAAGACTGTTGTTTACCCTGCTTTCCAGAGTTATACTTTGTAACTTGTTCCCTCCTGTCACCATCACAGGATGCTGCAACCATTGATCTCAAGGCTGAGATCAATGCTCTTTCAACTCATTTCAACACTAGATTTTTCTTCAGAAACCTTTTTTTTGGTTACCTGCTTCACAAATTACTCCATTTAAAATCACCTAAAGCAGATCTCAAAGCCGAGGACTTGGAAAGGACCATTGCAACTGTTCTTGTCCTACCTCCAGGGTATCTATGTCTAGATAATGTACAATGCTTGGGGACACTGCACAGAGAATAGAATTTCCAATAACTCGTAAGGTTTTTGTTTCTATTCTATTACTGATCATGGGTTCAAGCTAAAAGGTTATGTAATTCCAAGCTCTTGTCCTTGGCTATGAATGTTCTTACAACTTGCTTTGCTGTGGAATTTTCTGTAACTCAGTGTTTCTGTGTGGATTACTGTTCTGACTTTCTCTTTTTTTTTTTTTCTGGTTTGTTTCAAAACCACCCTTTCTCCTTTACCATCTTACCACTTTCGTAAGTTTGAAAGACTTCTTACAGCAGTCCTGTTTTTATTCAACAACACCTGAGCTGTCACTTTCTCACAGCCTGCTGTGAGGCTCAGAGCTTCAGTGCTGATTTAGCATTACTCATTCTCTGCTCCCTGACAGTGGAACAGGACATGGGGTATCTGCAGTGGCAGCCACATGCATGCTGCTTAGGAGATCATTGCTGCTCCTCTGCTTTCTACTTGTTGCTTCAGGATCAACTCCCTGTGTTGGGGATGTGTAAGGTAATTTGTTGACAAACAGGTAGACAAAAACTGTTTGACTTGGTATGTGCTGGCTTCTTTTCACATTGGTCATGGAGAACTCTGTCTCTTTTTGTGTTTGACATCATGGAGCTCTTTGCTTTGGTTCTCATCTTTTTGTTTTCAAAATGTTCAGTCCACCACCTTCTCTCCCCAACTTCTCTTCAGCAAGATCCATTGTCTCCTCTCTTCTTCAACTGTTCATTCTAAAGAATCACTGTCAGCATCAAGGAACACAAGGAACACCTGTCATGTGTGGTTCATTGGCTTTTTCACCCCTTCCTCAGGGGGAGGTTTGTGCATGCAGAGTAACACTATTTCAGGAAGGCTTTTCTTGTAATGAAAGAGGTTCATTTTCTGACAGTCACTAGTTTTTAGTCTTATGCAGGCTGAGAAATCTTTCTCCCTCACATATGTGCTGTACCATGCCTTTCATCAAACTTTTCTCTTTTGAGGCAACAGCTCTGCCCTCCCCTTCCCTATGTCTTTCCCTCTCATTGTTTGCAGAACGCTCAAAAGAGACTACGGTCAATCAAGAGGGATTACAGTCTGGAGGAGACTACAGATATAACACTTGGTATAAATTTATGTAGCTCCATTGGCTTCATCTCCTTTTGGCTTTGTAATTGGTATTCATGTTCATGATGTTGGATTTATAATGCTATCCTCCTGGATGACAGATGTGTATTGCCTTCTGGCAATACAGCTGGGATGGTGGCAATGACTTCTTATAAAACTAGATAGATTATATGCTTTTAAATGTACTTTTTCTGGTCTGATTAGTGAGGTACTTTAGTATTTAATGTAGAAAGCCATGCATGATAACATTTGGCCTGTGTTACAAATGTTCTCCAAATTCTGGTGTGTCAGTATTGCTATTCAGCTTTTAGTAGAAAAATTGCTTTGACCAAGCAGGACTATGGCTGTGTAATACAGCTGCAAATGCCTGAGCTGCTGGATGGTTCTCATTAAGTATCTCTGTTGTGTTCCATAACATCCATTGCATTTAGGAGAACTGACTCTAAAGAGCAGATTTCAGGCCTATGTGAGCTATAAATGCACTTACAGAAATCTTGATGGCATAAAGATCTATAATAAACAATCTTTCTTGGGATGTGCAATTAGAAGAATTGAGATTAATGCAAAGTAGAGCAATATGTGTGAATAATGGGAGTCTAAATGCAGCCCTCTAGCAGGTGAACAAATTAACGGATTGGCATGTGAGATAAGCATCAGGACATAAGATTTACCTGGTTGAGATCTGGGTACAAGTTTGGAGCTTTTCTCTGGGATTTTTGTGGCTGCCTTAGTCTTGCCACTACTAGTCAGGGCATTGAAACAGCAGACATATTGATAGGAAGTCGTCAGGTTGGAGTGCTAGGCTAAATTTAATCCTTTTTTAAGCTAGAAGAACTAGGAAATTAATCAAGCTTGCTCAAACTTCTCATTTCAGACTAACAGTGGGATTGATCTGTGATTGATATGTCTAGATAGTTGCAAATGATCAAATTTCCCCATTTTAAAGCTCTGCCATTCATCAAATAATACACAGTAATTGGCAGTGTAATGTGCTCTTACACTGCTGCAGATGTGTAATGAAACATGTCACATCTGTTTAACTGGTTTAAGTTAACTCATTTCACTCCACAAAGACCTGGGAGATCCAGCCCAGGTGGCTCAGCTGATGAGCTGGAAGCTGGTGAACTACAGCAATTTACTGATTACCTGTGATTACCTCTATGCAGTCACTAGGTAATACATGCATCATACCAGTTGCTGTGAAAGAAGAATTTGGGTCTATTTCATTCCCAGTTTTAAAAATACCTAAGGCTGGAATAGCACATGGTTCCTTAATGTTTATAATGACCTGGGATGCTGGACTTCTACAGTTACCTCTGCTGAAATTTAATAATTCTACCAAATAGAAATGCCTTCTTGGAGCTATGCTTTTCTCTTGAATGTTTAACAACAGGGAGATGGGGAAAAAATGTTAAAAATGTGAAATGTAGAGGACAGCAACAAACCTTTCTGGCCTGTCTGGTAGAACAAGAATTACAGCCAGACTAGAAAAGGATGAAAAGCTCTTATGCATTAGAAAAAGTCTATTTAGTAACTTTTCATTCTCATTTTTAGGACTTTTTAATTAGGGATGTGCTTTAGCAGGCACTGTGTGTGCTATTAATCCCAAATCAAGCACAGCAAATGAGGTGCCAAAGTCATCTGCTTTTGTTTCATCAGCAAAAGCAGCACTAAAGATCAGACTTAATTGTCTTCGAATGAGGGACAAGGATGAGCAAAGATTTGTTCTCAAATAAAGCTGTGCATGTTCTATTCCTGATCTTGTGAATCAGGTAGTCTGCTTGGTCTCTGGTCTAGATCACAGTAGTTTTGATCCATGTAGCTTCACACAGGCATTTTCTAATCTGACTTTTTTGATTATCCTGACTGCAGTATACTTAAAAATAAGTTCACATGAGGCTGCATTGTAGCCTTTCTGACAAAGTATTTCTAAATCATTGGAATGAGTTTTGGAGAAAGCCTTTTCTTTTTTGATTATACTGCTGACAGCCACTCCTTTATACAGTGTCCAGTAACTCTATTTGGTCCTACCTTTCCATGTGCTTCTGCCTTTGTCTACCTTCTTGTATAGGTAGTGGGGTCCTTTTACACCTCTTGGAAGGCAAATAACTGGGGCATTTCTGTGATATTTTCTGAAGAAAGAGGATCCAGACTAAGTAACATCTGATTCATATACCTCTTTTAAGGGACTAGTTCTGGTTTAGGGTTTTTTATCTGATTGTTAACTTCAAACAGCACCTATCAGAATCTGGCATAAACCATTTCAGCTACAACATAAAGACTGTAGTCAAAACCAGCATATACTTTTGTCCTTTTGAAGCTAATGAATTAGACAGTGGGTTACAATTCAGTGAGCAAAGTAAGTCCTAACAGAAAGCTTTTTCCATTTTCAATTAGAACATTACGGACATAGTTCACAATTTTGTTAGAAAACTTTTACCCTGCTCTGACTGCACTGGAATTTGGCACACTGATCAGTGCAGGAGCCTCATGTTGCACTTCATATTCATATAAAACCGCAGCTATGGCACGAAGTTCAGCTGAGTCTCAAGAGCACTAAACTGGCTTCATGAAGTGGTATTTCAGGACTCTAGATTTAGAGAGGTATTCCAAGCTCTATAAAAATCTGAGGGAAGAGCCTACTCTTCAGCCATTACAGACAGATCATTCTCAAAACCTCAAATATTAATCAAGTTTTGTATCTTTAAAATTGACTCTCACATGCAAACCCAGAAAGCTAAATTTGATTTACCTGGTAAAATTAAATTAAAAGGGCTCCATTATACAAATACTCAAGAGCAACCTAAGGACAAAGGTGAGGGATTACACCCAGTGCTTAGGGAGGCCTGCTTCCTCACATCAGCCAGGGAAAGGGTGACTGCACTGACCCACATCATAACAACACTGTCAAGTTACTTTTGCACAAAGCCAGTTAACAAAAACTGCAGCCTAGGGAATGCAGCCAATTCACAGGCCAGGAAGATTAACTCCATCCCCTGTCGTCTCTGCTCAGTTTTTCATCAAAAACCATGTTACTTTAGCCATAGATGTAACACACAATTAACCAACCACTCTGAATCACCAAAAAACTTTTTCTTCTTCCCCTTCTTCTGAAATGCGACTCTTCATAAATGATGTTCAGAGCAAGCCCCTCAACGAGCAGTGGATTCACTGAAGTAGGAAAACATTATCATTTTGTAAGTGGAAAAATGTGGGAGCAACCTACTCTGACCTGCCTGGCACAAATGATCCATCACAAGGGGAGTTCTGAGAAGGCTGCTGCAAACTGCAGGGCTTTCATAAAAAGAAGTACTTCTTAGTGGTTCTTAACAGTATAAGATGAAAGTTCAAGCAGATAACTGCAGATAGTAAGACATTTCCTCAGCAAAGAAAACAATAACTTCTGTGTAACAAAGAGGCCTTTCATTTTCACCCCTGGCTCCTCCAAGCTGCAGATGTTTCAATGTTCTGTGACTGTCCAGGGTTTACTGCAGTGATAAGATCTTATACGTGATTTCTGAGGGGAATGCAAGAAGAACTGGTTCTTCTGTTCATAAGAAATTTACCTCAATGGAGCCATGCCAATTTATATTGGACGGCGGTGTGGCCCTGATTTCCTAAGTAGAAAGTTATTTTTGACCTTCCTGATGTTTCCACTGGTTGACCTTTCAGGTTTCCACAAAATTAATTGTCACCAGATGATAAAATAAGTTCCAAGTTCTCATTTTTCTAATTGAGCTTTCATATTTACTTCCAGACACATGAAAGATTTCTAATTTAAGGAAATTGATGGCTCAGTGAGCCATGCTGCTCCGATCTGTGCACAGATGGGACCCCCACTCAGCACATTCTTGTGCTGAGTGAATGTAGGATGGGTTTATCTCCATCACACAGGTTGGTCCCTTTTTAACTAAGCACTTTACTGAGCTCTTCTGAAGATTCATACTCTGTACATGAAAAGGGGCTTTATAAGGAAAGGAGGAAGAGAGACCCTGAAAGTAAATCCTGAGGCCATATTAATAGGTGTGTAGATTTTATGATCAGAAGTGAATGCCCCTTGTGGCAGCAGCAAAGGACAGAAATACTTCTCCATGAAGCCAAAGACAAAAAGATTTCAGAACTGAACACCAGTACCAGGCATCCACATGGCCTTTGTGCAGCAGATCTTGTGAGATGTTAATCTCATACTGCCTTGAAGTATTCTGGAAAGACTTAGAGAGAAAGAAATGTCATAAGAGGTACTTCACCTCCTACTTCAGTGAGGATTTTTTTCCTTGGGTAAATGGGACAATTCTCCCTTTTATCTGCAGCCTTATGAATACAGTGCAGGAGTGATTGAAAGTTATTTACCATTAGATGAAAATTTCCATTGCCAGGATAGCTTGGATTTCCCAACAATGCCTGTGACAACCTGTTACCAATACCAGCCCCCAGAACAACCACTTCTGAAGTTAGTAGTTGCTAACTAGCAACTCCTCTAATAGACATTTTGGTCCCAGTGCCACTCTCAAATGGACAGATGATCTTATTGTAACAGCAGTAGGCAGCTGCTTCCCTTGCGGTTAACCTCTGCAGACCAGATGATGCGTAAGATTGAGCTGTAGAGGTGGTTATAGTTCCTGCCAGATTATGTCTGAAGAAAAGTGACTGGATGGAAGGAAAAACTTTTCCATTGTTTCTCATTCCAACTTGTCCTCACACTCACATATTTTAGGATCTCTGTACATCTCTGTTTTTTAACTGTGTCAGCTCTCCACCACTCTCCCAAACCTGGACCTGTTTTACCAACTTTTTTTAAACCATCTCTGCATTCTCTTCCAGATACCCCATATTCATGGAATACTTCTAAAAAATTAATTCACAAAGACGTTACTTCTTTTTCAGCTCATTCCTCAAGGTCTACACCCACCAGGACATCTGCAGGAAATTACAAGCTAATAATAGCTAATGAGGATAGCTAATAAAACTAATGAGGATCTTCAAAATACTTTAAAACAGATTCCATGTTTTATTTGTCTTTTTCACCTTTTGGATTATATTATCTCTTGCCTGGTAAATGTCACCACCATGCTTTTTAATCTCTTTATTAAACACTGGAATATCTCTATGCACATAAATTTTAGCCTGTGCAGTGGACCAGAAAGATGATGCACAGCAGAATATGGAGGATTATCTCCACTACGCCCACAACTGAGAATATAAAGAAGGTTTGGACTTTGGATCCTGGATATTTCATTCATTTTATGGCGTCTGGGGACTTCAGGCTTCATTCTGAAAGGGATGCAAGAGATAATGAGTACAAGTTACTCCTGGGGAGATTCCAATTGGACAGAAGAGGAAAATTTTTGACAATAAGAACCATCAGCCACTGGAATAAACATAGAATCAGAATCACAGAATGATTTGGGTTGGAAGAGACCTTAAAGCTCATCTAGTTCTACCCCCCTGCCATGGGCAGGGACATCTTCCACTAGACCAGGTTGCTCAAAGCCCCCTCCAACCTGGCCTTGAACACTGTCAGGGATGGGGCAGCCACATAATATCGCCAGGGAAGTGGTGGTCTCCCTGATGTTGGACACTTAAGATTTGGCTGGAGAGGGTACTGGGACATCTAGCCTAGGTCATGCTTTGCCTAGAAAGGTTGGACTAGATGATCCTTGAGGTCCCTTCTGACATGGTATTCTGTGGTTCCCCCTCAAACCCTTATGGGCTTCACGCAGCCCTGGAAAGCCAAGGCTACAGGCAAGTTATGTTCTCATGGAGCCATTGATCCAAACTGACTCTGTAGGATTCTGTAAATTACTCCAGAATTGCCCACAAGGCAACATAAAGCAAGAAAATTGGCACTGTTGCTTAAACGAAGACATGGAAATATACACTGATTTCTTCTCTTGTGCTTACTTCAGGCAACACTGTAATTATGCTGAGGTTAAGTTTATTCACAGAAACATCTTTTAAATCCAGACCAGCTCCCCTGACTTCAGTGGAGTTAATATGGATTACACAAATGTTAGCAAGGATGAGATCTGGTCCTAATTTAGGACACATCTGCCAGCACAGATGGAGCTGAAAGAGTTTACTGTCATGTCAATTTTCTACCTTTGTTTGCGATTCTTCTGAGCATGGAACAAACTCAAAAATTTTAAAATCTCCCCTTATCATGGCTGCTGAATTGCACCAGAACATGAGATGGCTTTGAACTCAGGTAAATAGTGATGGCTTAAAAAAATAGCCTCTTGAAAAATAATGGCTGAATCGTCCTGTAACTGCTTTGAAAACTGATTAACTTTTTTGATGAGCAATTCTATGACATTCTCCTGGCTCCTGTAAATTAATCACCTGAGTAATAGTTTGCATGACTGTAGCCCAAGGAGCAGTTTGCCACACTCTTCACCCAGGCAAGACTCCAGGAAGTTCATGTGGAGTTTGCCTGATAATAACTGCTGGTTTTATTGCTTGATGGATGTCAATCTAAAAATAAAAATTGCTACCTTTAAATCGAAAACGTTGTTGTGATTCTGGGCCTTAATCTGTTGATTTTTAAAATGGATTTCTTTTTTCTGTTGTTCATTTTGTTGCTTTAAAAAGTGAATGATGGAGCAGCACCTTCTTATAAAACCTGGAAGAGTATTTTATAGCACATGCAAGTGGCTTGCATGCCGTGAAGCAGAATATTTCTTTTTCTCTGCCATCCAATATGTCTTTTTTTTTTTTAAATTTTTTTAAATTAGGTCAATAATGTGTCTATTTTTTATCTTAAGGAAAAAAAAACCCCAAAAAACAACTGTCTAAAGAATTAAAGAATTCAGGGTCTGATTGTACAAGAATCACTGTTTGGAGAAAGTATTGATTTTATGATGGAGAAAGAGATCTTGTTCTTAAGCTCTGCTTTTATTGTGGAGTCAGAAATCTTACAGGTTTGTGTATTATCATATTGCTCTAAGGGATAAAACCACTCTTGAGCAGATCAGTACCAAATTTGTACAACTAACCCCCTTAGTGTAAATTTTAAAAATCTAATTCCTAAGAATAAAAGGCAGAAGGGTAAGTTCTTTTCTGGCTTAATCTGATTCACCTGAGTACTTACTTGTGCCAGCACAGGCTTAGAGTGCATTGTAGAGTGAAAAGGAATAATGCAACTTATTCTATAGCAGTGCAAATCTAGGGTAACTCCTGTATCCAATATTCTCCCTCAAAAGTAGCGTGAGAAAAGTCAAACCAAACACACTGAAGATGACGTGCAGAATTTGAAACAAAATGAGACACATATGGGGAGGAAATTGCATTATAATCATTTGATTACGTATTTCGAACAGATTTCTGGGGCCCGTGGCATAACCATAAAGGACATGGATTTGGTAATGTAACTTTAGTGATATTAGTGTAAATGTAGAGTTGCTGAGGTGATATCATGTTAGCTCCATTAATTCTGTAAAATCTTGCTGATACTTATTTTTTTTCCCTCAGCCTATTTTAAGTGCGTGATTAAGAATTTTGTAAACTGAGCTTTTATGCAATAGATCATTCATAACAGCAATTACTCATCAAGAATATTCTCAGCTGAACAATTTGATACAACAGGTCAGATTCAGATTTCCTAGTGATGTGCTCCTCATGAAGTTGCCTTGAATCACAGTAGGGTTAACCAGAAGCAGAAGCCTTATGTTTTTCAAGATGTAACCCAGGAAACGTAATTCCGATGGCAATTTTAACCTCTGTTAAGGCTGCCCAGATTCAGAGCTTTGAATTAGAACCATTCATGATGCAGGGTTCAGATATTCAGTTCCAAATCTTCCCTCCATGAAAGACAACAGAAGTTATTAGACAGAAGAAGGTAAATAACAAAGCCACCTACCAATGATACAGGTGGGGGGAAAAAATTCTCTTTACACCCACAGCACTGCTGAGAATTACACTGGTACCTATCAGCTGGAAGTCAAAGCCACAAAGCTGCATCACCTGGGAGAAGATATTAGCTGGGGGATTGGTGAAATCTGAGCAGGAGGGGCAACAAGTATATAGAGAGGTGCTGAGGGGGTAGGTACCTTCTGATCACAGGGACCTTGTGGAAAGGAGCAGGTGTGGTCGATTTCAGGGAGGGAGTGGATGTGAGAGCTCTTCAGTGGGAGCTACCTCGCAGCACAGCATTGGTTTTCCTTTCGTGGCAAGTTTCAGAAGGGCTCAAGCATGTGCATCTCTTGGATTGTATTAGCCTTCTGCTGCCTGGGACAGCTATGTGCAGGTAAGAGGCATCTATCTGCAGTCTCTTCTCCTTTTTTGTTGCTCCTTTCTTTGTATCGCTCCCCTTTCTGTTTCTTTTATGTTGTTGGTTTGGTTTTGTTTGGTTTTGTCTTGGGTGTCAACTCCCTGCTCTAGGACCTGTGTTGGGAGGGGAGTCTAAGGCTTCAAACATTTACTTGGCTGGAAGATTGCTGAAGTGTCTCTACTGTACATAGGCTGGGAAGGAGGAGGAGTTGCTGAGTCTTTCTCCTTATTTTTAGTTAATCTTTCTTCAGAGACTGGAGATAGGATGAACTCGTGTGGGGAGGGAGGAAGTGTCTGACATAAACCTTATTAATACTGCTTTTTCCTTCCAGTGCCTCACCCAGGCATTTTTTCATTTCTGTAAGACTTTGCTCAATCTCTCATTCTGTATGTTTACAAGTCTGGTCTTAAAAATCTTATTAAGACTCCTTTTTGCTAAAGGATTTGAGAACTGACTGTACAGCTTCTGGTGCTGCCATTGGAGGTGGGGGTCTGTACATCGGACCCTGAAGGCAGAGGTTCAAGTTTCCCCTATAATGAGGTTTTGCCTCTGTCCTTCTGATGTGTATGCTTGAGAAGCAACATTTCTTATCTCCCTCCCTAAATCCTTGGGTTCCCTATTTTGCATTAAAGTAAAACCCCCAACTCTCAAACTTTCACAGGTCAGGTAAGCTGTTTCCTGCTCGGCTGCAGTTCACGCCCCCCTTTTATGCTTGAATGTAGTTTGTTAGCACTGCTAGATCCTCCCTTTTGAGTTAGAGCTTGCCGGGTGAGAGGAGAAAGACTTTTTCATGTGCTTTTTTGGATAACTTTCTCTTCTAGACCAAAGCCTGAAGCCTCAGATTGCAGCCTCCCGGCTTGTTGCAAACAATCGTACACTTACTACAGTTACTCTAGAAAAACCTTTCTGTATGTTTGATGGCTCTCTGCGTCCAAATAAATCTTATGCCATCTACTTATATGCAATGAAGGAATTGGGTGAGTATCCAGTGCTATGCCCCTCTTTAAGATAACTACATAATGTGGCCATTGAGTGCAGTTCCCCACAGTTTGATGGGAGTGGATCTGAATGGGGGAAAGAGAAAAATCTATCCTGTAAGCTATGTACAAGGTAAGCCTCTGGTCTGAGTTTTCTCTAAAGTGTTAATAGAAATAACTAGTATTTCAATGGGGCTGATTAATGATAGCAAATATAAGTACTGTGCTAGCTGACTCCCAGTAGGTGTGGAGCAGAACTATTAGCTACAGATGTTTGTCCAAATCTTGCTAATGAAACCAAGTGGTCCACAGTCCAATACCTTATCTTTGTCTGAACACAAATGTCTTGTATAAAAGCTTGAATTCCCCTAAGTAAACCTGCTGAGAGAAAGCGGGTAACTGCTGCTGTTTATTTCATAGTTATGGTAGCCAGCCCTTGCAATGACTTCATTCTTTTTTTTGTAGACAAAGGCAAGCCATGGGAGACTTGTGGTCAAAGATGTCTGGCCCATGGGTTCGGTCATTAAACGAATTTCACAACTGCTTGGCAATGAAATGTTGCTGGCAGTGACCAAGAGCTGCCTTCTCTGCTCCCTGCTGTTCTGGCAGACTGTTTTGAACACTGGCTAGAGCTCGCTCCTCCATAAGCTGATAGAAATAAATTACTTCCTGATATCGCACCTTCTCCCCTGTAAGCTGTATGCAGTCTCCTTTGCTGAGAGGCACAAAGAAGAGATCTTGGGGGGAGAGGGGAAGGGGTGGTAGTGAAAATTGGCCAGCAGACAGAACAGTCTTAAAAACTTCCACTGCTGATTGTCGCCCTTATGCACAAGTGGAAGGATGTGGCTGTGGACAGATAGAAGCTGTAACCAGAGACACCATCCCATATAGCTAACATGGACAACTGTGAATGCATGGCCACCTGAGACATATCCCATGACTGAAATGCGCATAAATCTAAACCAGACTGTAAGTGCATTATAATCATGTAAAAGGCTACATGGATGAGTGAATCTCAGCAAAAAGGGTTATATATGGAGAAATCTCTTTTGCTGCTTTTAAGGCAAGCAGATGCAAACTTGTTACTTGCCAGGCTGGGGGGAATTTTGTTTGGATTTGTCTCTGGTCTGCAGAGAAAGGCACTGGCTCAGCTTTGGATGCCTTCTGGAGCAGGGAGAAGTAAGATTTAAGAGAAATTAACTTCTTAACATCTTATGTTCAGCTCTACTGGTATGGAAATGTGTCAGCATACTACAAAGCTGAGGGTCTAGCAAATTTCTGAAGAAGTTAATACAACTTTTAGCTCTATTCTTCTTAATGTTACTATTGGACTTAACCTACCTAGTAAAGTTTAAAAAAAACAACCAAAACCCAACAACAGCAACAAACCCCAAACTCGCTTCTCACCAGAGCCAGGCTAAGACTTACTGAAGTGGAGACTGGGTGAGCAGGAAGACCCAGCTGTGAGAAGTATAGTAACTTGGGGAAGCAAGCCTAAGAATAGAGCATGTTTTAGTATTTGCTTTCATGCAATCGGCTTCTATTGAAAAGAAGGGTTTCAGAGCTCAGCTAACTTGAGCTCTGATTCTTAAGATGTATTTCTAACCTGTGCTAGAAACTTTTCCCTTTTAACAGGTTTAAATTTGCATTGGGTCATAGCTAAAAGCTTCTCATGACCATCAGTTGCAAGAACTCGCCTCCAGGAGCACAGCAGAATACTTCTACGTAGGAGCAGTTCCCAATGTACCACAGCTTTGGAAAACCTGGCATTTCTTTGCTGCTGACAGCACTGAACAGCTTGAGGGGGCTCCCCCCAGAAAATTTAACCTGCAGTTGCAGAACTTGGGAGCATCTCTTGGGACTTGGCCCTTGGCTTTGCAGCAGGAAAGCTTTGTGAGCTTCAACTGAGCTTCCAAACTATGCTGTAGGGCTGGGTGCAGATTCATATTTTGTTTGAAGCTGTGAGGACTTTCACACTTTCTAAGGCATGCTGTCTGGAAGCAGTGACATGCCCAACTGGCCAGAAATGTAGATACTGTGTCTGTTTATGCAGCCCCTACACACTGGGCTGTATACTGTGTGATTCTGGGAGATGCAGGTGCTGCATGACCAGAGGTCTATGGGTTTCTGCTCCAGGAGACAGGAGAGTTGTGACTGTGTAGGAACTCTGCCCTGGCTATAGTGTCAAATCTGAAACGGCATGACTTAGTGGATGTTTACTGGAGCCAGGGTGTGGCCTTTGCCACCCTCTTCCCTACTCCATCAGATTCCTCTTGGAAAAGAGGAATTTTGGGAGGGTGCCTACTAAAAAGGATGGCTTTGAGATATGCTGTGGATCCTTCCCAGCTTCTGAGAGACAAGTGTAAAGAGCTTCAGCAACAAAAAAGGAGGAAGGGGTAGGATCCCTACACAGCAGATTTTTGGTTTCCCTTTTGAGAGTTTCAGGGTAGAAGTGCAAGTTTTCAAGGAAATACAGGGTGCATAGGAAGGGTTGAACTAGTTCTAACAGCCTTGTTAAAATGCCTCTCTCTTGTAGCAAGTGCTGTCAGCTCCCTGGTGACCAACAATAGCAGCAAACCACTTGACAGCACCTTCCAACAAACAAATGGGGGGCAGCTTGGACCTTACAAGGCTGCCTTGTTCAATGTACCCAATTGTGCATCGCCTCCCAGACTTGCCGATGTAGGAGACATCAACAAAGTTTCTGATCTCCTGAAACAATACCTCTTCAGAGTCGGGGATGATGGGACTTGTTTGTACGACCCAAACTTCCTAGGTGTCTGTAACCCACCTCTTGCACCAGACACAACATACAGGTATAATGCTTATTTCTTACAAGGTGATTACTGCTCTTAAAACATAGTAGGACTCAACATTGAGTCTGTAATGTTCACTTGTGACAGGATGATGTGAATTACCAGTCTCTAATTGAAATGCTCCGTTGCGAAGGTAGTTATGAAGATGGCTTGGCTTTGGTCTATCACCCTGCAAGTGGTTTGCAGTGGTGCCCTAGCAGTGGTGAGCTCTATCAGGTTAAATTCATAGATCAGTAGGAAAATCCACGTGTGAATTGCTGGATCTGTACCTGTGTTGGAGTAGATAATCCAGTGACAGCCTCTCATTAGAAACTGCTGGTAGAAAAGGATTTTGACTAGAAAATGATGTTGAGATTATACACCATGTATTTAATGTTAAATAATTCTGCCAAATTGCAGACACTGACCTGGCTCTACTTGCTTTGTTTTGATGGCTCCCTGGAGAGCCAAAGTCCTCCTTGGCTTCCAGCTCCAGGAAGCCCTAATATTCCAGGAGACTTCACAGTGAGGCCAGGTGGCTTGCAGGCTGGTCTGACCCCGTTGTCTGAGGAAGCTGGCCACCTGGGGAATGTGGGCACTGTGACAGCTCTTACACAAAACTTTTGTTTTGCTGTTGCCATCTACTTAAAAGCCATTGTAAAAATAGCAGTCCCATGGAGCCACATCTTCTGTGGAGACCTAATATGCTTCCCAAACAAAATACTATGGGCTCTCAGTTTTGCAAAAAACGTCTTGCCTCTGCTGTCTCTTCAGGACATTTTTGAATTGAAACTTAATTTCTTTGCCAAAACAGTGTTGGCCTGTCTCTTCAAGTCTCTCCTCTACCAGGGAAAGTGCCAAAGATCTCTATTATTGGACAAAATCTTTGACTTCCATATGGAAATCAAAACCACTTGTCCTATATAATAAAGGTCCTCACAACAGGGAATAGCGAGCTGGGAGAAACTGTTGTTGGAAAGCTATCATCTGCCAAGGCTCACAGGAATTAAGTGCAAACCGTGCATGACATGGCACAGAATGCTCTTCCATGATTAATTCTTTTTGTTCTTTATGAGTTCTCTGGAAATACTCTGTTACCTTTGACAGTCTCCATCTAATGCTTTGACAAATCCTGAAGTCTAACCAGCTAATGCATTAGCTTAAAAATGCCAGTAAGGAAGCTCAAATTGCAAATACCTAATGTAACACTTTCTCCTCACAGGTTTAAATACTTGTTGCTAGACAGCACCGAAGGTATTGTGAAAGACCAAACTCTCTGGTCTGACCCAATCAAAACCAGAAGAGGTAAGTCTTTGGCTTTGCTCAGGTCTCCAGAGTAGCTGTGTTGCCTTAGGACGCTTGGTCTATGAGCAACACCCAGCCTTTCCTACAGTTTGAACAATTTTGTCACTTTCAGTATTGGAGTGGGAGATTTAAATGTGGAATAATTTACTGCTTTCATGTACTTCAAAACAATTCTTTTAATAAAGTCTGTACATGCGGTTTCAGACTTGATGCATGTTGTCATATCTGGTGCTGTGGACATTTCTCAGTAATACAGATATTTGTCATACTGGCTAACCTGCTGAGAAAAGCTTATGAACTCTAAATGCTGACACTGACTCTTAACCTGTTACTCATAAATCATCTAAGACTTCAGGTATAGACATAATCAGTTAGCCTCTCCTAAATCACCAGCTTTCTCCTATTTGGTAGTGATGTTCATGGTCAGAAATAGATCATAGCAACATTATTTCCATGCTGTTCCAGTTAAACTTCCCTTGAAAATTGATACCTGGCCTGGTCGAAGGAGTGGAGATATGATTGTCATTACATCGATCCTAAGTGTTCTTATGTTCCTTCTGCTTGCTGGCTTTCTTGCTTCTGTGTCCTCTGTTGTCATGTAAGTACTGTTCCATCTTACAACTTCCAGTAAGAACACCTAAATTCTGTTGTCAGCCTTCTTCCCTAAGTCTCCAAGCCACTGTTGCTGGTCTTGTTTGAGATGAGGTCAGATGACGTCCTCCAAATTTTGAAGCTGGTAACAGGAAAAGGCTACTTTATCGTAATCTTCCTTAAGATCAGCAGCTCTTGTAATTGTTATACAGCCTTATGCTTACTAGCTGCCAGACTTTACTGTTGGTTTTCTGTTATTTTTTTTCCCAGTAGTCCTTAATAGAGTTTCACATACTTAAAGCCTGTACATTCTTTCTTACATATTGCAGCTTTCCATCCTGTCAGGAGTTTGGAAACTGCCTTAAGGAGTGCAGGCATTTGTAAAGATTACATAATGTCCTAATTAATGCCTTGATTGTAAGTTATTTGCCTCATCTCCAGGAGAAGTAAGTTATCCCTTTCATCTAATAAGCAAGGCTATGCTGGAGCTGTCTAACCCAACTAGTCTACGCATGTTCTCTAGTCCTACACCTAAACTGAATTTTTGGAAGGAATGAAATAAATTTTAGAAATGGTGGGTACCACAGCTGCTAACACTCACTTATTTCATTGACTCGGAAGTGATGAGAGTGCTCTGTATTCAGCCAGCGCTGCCAGGCTCTCCTGGATTAAAGGTGTGGAAAGCAAAACCTGCATTGAAAATTATTAAAAAAAAAAAAAAAACAACAAAAAACCAAACCAAAAACTATGGGCCTCTCTGATCCTAAATTATTTCGGTAGCAATCAGCCTTTGAAAAGTGTTGTGACAGGAGGCTCTGCGCAGTCTCTACTGGCACTTAATAAAGCCTTTTGCTTGCCCAGCAGGAGATCAGAAGATTCTTCTGCAGAGACAAGGAAAATGTCTCAGACTATTCAACAAAGTGAACCAAGACCACAGTTAAGCTCTGAGTGAACAACCTGATTCAAGTCAAAGGTGGATTTGCCACTGAATTGCTACAGGTGTTAGACCTATGGGACTGTCTCTTCTACTCAACACTGGTTCAAATCAAGCTACAGAGCGCAACCAGACAATGGAAGATAAATGGCATAGATGAAATAAGGGCAGATCTTTTTGAAGTCTTACAGTACATGATAGTTTGTCTTGTCCCAATGAGATTTAATTTGGCTAATTGCCTTGTATAGCACATATCAAATGCCTAGACTGAGAAAAGAATCTTCGTGAGATCCTTCAACATCAGTAATGTGATCAGAGGCTGTCTAGTAAGTATGTCTCGTGTAGAGCAAGCATTACTGCAGACCTCTCATCTGGTAATCAGGTGCTGTTGCCATTTACATTTCAACCTTTCGCTATGGTAACTGATAAGGAATATAAAACCCAGGCTGCTTTAGAAAAAAATGTTCTTAAAGAAAACTTGGGATTAAGGATTAGTCAGTGGGGAGCTACTACTGCATCCTCAGGATTTTAGCGATTATTTGTGTCACTAGAGTTCCCTTTTTGTCTCTCCTTCCCTAAAAGAAAAAAAGCAAATTATATTATGTATGTAACAGAGGACTCTAACTCCTTGCTCTGATCCAGTGTAAAACCAGGCTATCTAACAGTAAGATCAATAATATTAATAAAGCCAAGTAAGTATCATTTCAGCTGTAGACAGTCTATACATTACATTGGATGCTGTAATTCTGTAACTGAAAAGTTCTCCATTTTTGTTTAAAGGAGTTGCTTGAGTCTGGGTGTCAGCATGTACAGCTATCATTTAAAATACAACAGTAGAATAATCCAATCTGTTTTCTGACAGTATCTATTAAGATATACACATCAAGCAGTTTGTCTCTCTCTCTCTCAAGATACAGCTGATTTTAGTCAGTTTAATCCTGCTAATGGGCCTGGTTAAATAGCTCGTATTTCTTCTTGTGCTTCTCATGTCTTTCATTTAAAAGATCTTCACTTTATTTCTTTATGGAAAAATTCAGAATGGATTATAGGGACTGTAGTAAGAAGACAAGGGGTAATAGGTTTAAACAGGGGAAGTTCAGGATAAATCTAAGGAAGAAGCTCTTTACTGTGAGGGTGGTGAGGCACTGGAGCAAGTTGCCTAAAGTGGTAAATGCTCCAACCCTGGCAGTGTTCAAGGTCAGGTTGGACAGAGCCTTGGGCAACATGGTCTAGTGCGACGTGTCCCTGCTCATGGCAGTGGGGTTGGAACTAGATGATCTTAAGGTCCTTTCAAACCCAAACCATTCTATGAGCCTATGATAGATTTGACTATATCCAAATTGCATGTTTATTTTGCAAGCAGTCAGATTTACACTGGAAAATGAAACAGCTCACAGCTCTTTCCTTGGCCTTGAGAACAAGCGACACAGCATGGCTCGCCTCCATGTGCTCAAACATTGTCTTCTCGAAACAGAGGGGCCTTGTCCATACTGCTGTTGGGAATTTAATCTCTTGAGTGTTCTATGTCTATTATGACTTGAAATATTTTGCCTGAGGCTACTTAAACTTTTCACATAACTGATTAGTTTTCACCTGGATAAGTTTTTACTGCTTGTAGATCTGATCTCAGTGATGAGAATTTATGTTGATCTTTTAACAGCTGCACTTGCACCTAAAAAGCTTCTGCTACGATCTCAAGGAGGAAAGATAAGTATTTTTTGCAAAAGAAAGCAACGTGGAAAATTGATACAGTGATGTTTGAGTGAATAAAACAGTAATATAGCGAGCCTCTCCAAAATTCTGTAACAACTTGCACATAACCTATTGCCTATAACTAAATAGTAATTATACTTAATAGTTGGTCAAGGAGTTGGCTAGCCCTCAGCTACAACTGACCATTCTCAATCCAGCTCCTCAATGGCCCATTGAGTTAAATGGGCCCTCACATGTTTAAGCACAAAGACTATTACTTTGGAGTTCTTCCAAAGCTTATTGAATTTATATAGAAAACATTCTCTATACATGCAGTGTACTTAAAATTACTCTTTCCAGTTTTTACCATTCAGAAAATGAACTTTTCCAACAGCTAGGAATTAGCTGAAGACAGTGATTTGTGAGTACCTTCATAAAGTGACAGTGGTATGTCAAAGTGTGTGACAACCCACAATAAGAAATAAAAACGAATTACGATAATAGAAATATAGTTGTAGTTCTCTGATAATCCATAGTGAGGAAAAAGATGCTCTTCCAGCCTATGCTGGGGAAAAATTGCTCTGTAGCACTCAGCAGAATGTGCTGACTGATTTAAAAGCAATAAATCCAGTGCAAATTTAGCTTACGCTTTTGTTGAAATAAAAAAAAAAAACAAATAGCCCACAAGCTATACATCTGAAATACATTAACAATGAGCTATTAGCAAAGTTGTCTCATATCTGCTGGTGCCATTACTTACAGTTTATTATTTCAGTACTCAAATTCTCACTAGGCATTCACATATTTGGTTGAAAAATGCATAACAATCTACTTGTTATGGTCTTGATAAATTATAACATTGGGCTTTCAAGAAATGTGAATTCCTTTTCCTTCTTCTCCCACTCCAGTTTTCTTCTTTCCCACCTACTCTGGCCATTACTTTCAGTGTCAAATAAACATGAATGATGTTCATAAGCTACAGATACATCTGAATTAAAATTGCAATAACACTGAATCTTGGTTTAAAGGAAGACTATTCTTTAATTAAATAAAAATAAAAATCAACTTATTTGCCTGTAAAGGTGAATTATGAGAGAAGCCAGAACCACATCATAAAATGTTTAATAAGAAATTTTTAGTACTTTCTATACGCTTTCCAAATTCAGACAGAACTGCTCAACACTTGAGAGTTACACCTACATTAGTTGGCTATAATTTTTTATTTTTAAAAAAATCCTCTGAAACTATATTTACAAGTAAAAGCCCTTGTGTGGACACAACTGCAATTTGACACTGTGGGTCACCCCAGTCGATACCTTAGGAAGTGTATTTGTTACGTGTGAGAGTCAGAGTATTTAGTAAAACAGTGATTAAAAAGCAGCTTTGACAAGCACTATATCCCAGTCAATAGCATCTGCTGTAGCAGAACACATGGTGAAGGCATGGGTGAAGAAGAAAATGGCTGTTATTACAAACCTTAGATGCAGCTATGTTTTTAAAACATAGTATAGTCATCACCTGAACTCTCCTACAATGCAGTCAAACCACAGGTGACTGGTCAGTGCTAGCCACCTATGACAAGTCTTGATACTGCCTTCCACCTAATGAAGAAAACCTGAAGATTAACCCTGGAGTACCCAGATAACTTATTTCCTTGGTGGTGAGGGCAGGGAAACCCATCCAAAGAGAAAAAGGTACATCTGGCACCCATAGTGGTGATCTGTAATCGAAGGAGTAGTGGTAGCTATGGAAGGCAAAGGTTAACTGCATATCACATGAAAACCATAGTCCACTCAGGTGCGTAAGTGTGCATTTTAGAGACGGGGGAGAGGAAGGTGAATTCTCTGTTTCTCAGACCTACCCAACATTCAGGTGTGGGAGATGCCAGTGCAGTGATCTGGACATGACAGACCCACGTAGGACCGTGGTGCCCTCACCAACAGGTGGACTCAGCACGTTGCCTGCTGGGGCCCTGCCCTGGGTGGTGTAACTGCCGACACAAAGCAGAGGTTTTGCAGTGCTGGTGATGAATATAGCAAGGCAGGAGCATCTTAGCAGTTCTCACTCTGCTTAAAACCTATGCCCGAGCTCTGCCACCCAATGGCTTAGTCGCCTAAATACTGCCACAGTTAGAATATGTGACCTTGGTGAAAAAAATTGCAAAGCTGATGAAGACAGAAGGCTTTCTGCCACAGATGGCAAACAGAAATAGGGCATAGCAAAGGAAAAATAAGGTAAGGCAATAAATTATTCTGGATAAGGAATGTATACGCAATAACATAAGGAAACCCTTTTTTTCCATGAGGGCGTCAAACACTGGGACAGGTGCCCAGAGAATTTGTGGATCCTCCATCCTTGGACATATTCAAAACCTGACTGGTCAAGACCGTGAACAGTCTGACATAGCTCTGCTTTGGATGGTGGACTAGATCTCCAGAGAACTCTTCCAACCCAAGTTTTATGATATTGCACTGTTTACGTACCCATATACACCAAGAACCAAGTGTGTTTTGCAATACAGAAATAAACTATTCACAAATGCCCAGTTGTACAGTAAAAAAATAAATACAGTATAGAGTACATAAACTATGCAGCAGAGTTGCCACAAATATGAACTATAATATGAAGTACATCCTTCACACGATTACTATCACAACACATGATAGGTTTTACTCCTCTGAAGACCATCTGACAGGTGACTCAGTTGTAGGGCATTATACCAAGCAATGCTTAAACTGTCCTAAAAGTCATAAAGCCTTTGCACAGAGTTCATCTCTAAAGGGAGTTATTTCTGCTTGAGTACACAGTTACAGTTCCTAGGAACTATTGAGCTACACAAGGCATCAAGAGTTGACCTACTTGTGTATATACTGTTCCCCTTATTTGCACTGTGCAAATAAGAGATCCTCTCTTGCAAAAACAAGAGCTCATTGTGCTATCTGTTCTGCAAACAGACAGCAAACCTGGCTCAGACTAGGCTAGCCCAGTGCAGCTTTGGTGCCACAGAATCTGTTCCATACAACAGTGGAAAGCTAGAGAACCCATACCTGGAAAAGACTGATTTTTGCCAACTGCTGTACTTTTATACACCAGGTTATTAGCACGGAATTAAGTATCATAAAAGGAACACAGGATTCCACTTATATCATTCAAGATGCTTCATCCCAGGATGAAAAAGATATGTGCTTAAAAGTAAACATTTATATCATACATTTAATTACTTCAAACCCATATATTCCTTTTTCAATTCCTCCGCTGTGTTTGAAACCTGGGGTATTGCATATTCCTGGCACATTCCCAATGTTATGCACCATTTTCTAAGAAATGGGATATTAGCATCATTATTTCCACCTACACTGAGCACTGAATCATCTGTAGCAGAACCAGTGTATATTGTTTCAGTTACAATGCCCCCTGGGCACCCATCCCACAAGTCCTGGATTTCTGCCTAGAGAAAGAGCACTGGGTTCTGGGAGAAATTTAAAGCCACTTCCGAGCTGCTGGAAAACAGACAACCCAGTAAAATCTATAAATGCATTTAGTTAACAAGATAAAACTCCAGGAGACATTTACAATTTTTTTACTGTTGGTGTTCTAGTTTGACTTGGTAAGTTATATCTTGCATTAGCTTCACGCACTACCTATATGTATTTTCAGTACATTCTATGTATTATTATTGATCCTCTGAAAATGGGAGTCAGGTAGAATATCTCACTGTTTCTTTCTGGCTGAAGTTTCTTCACAAGTAACCTGCACTTTCTAACATGTCTCTATTCTATGTGCTATCTTTTTTATAATAGCACTGCCCATAACATGCATGGTTAAGTTTTCACACCACTTTCTATTAAGGAAACCTGGTCTTGGATACTTTATGATCTTCCCCACATCCAACCATTCTGGCAGGCATTTTGCAATAGACTAAAAAAACCTCCAGGAAATAGACTTAAACGCACATTCCAAGATCAAGGCTAAAGAAAATAGTTTGGTTTGTCCCATTTGTTTCTTCCTTGAGTGCCTGTGCTGGAGGAGCTTGAAATTTCATGTTAGTGAGGAAGTGAGGAGTAAAGACATAGCATATGCGCAAAGCAGAAATTACCTCAGGTTGTTCTCCTCAGAAAAGCAAACCATAACAAGCTAAACCATATTTAAATATATTTCTATGTGGGGAAGGCTAAGCAAGACCCAGCAATCTCCCAGCCCATCATCCAACTCTGCTCTCACCTTTCAAGTGCCCCCTCTCTAAAATGGGGGAAGAAGAGCCAGCTGGAGACACCAGAGCGGCACTGTGGCTGTCACATATAGCGCTGGGCACAATAAATCCAGCAGCCCAGAGACTGAAGGCAAGGCAGCTCCTCTACGTAGGCCTCATGCCTGGCTGCTGCATGACCAGCTTCCACTTGACAGTCATGGGGGCTGGGGAAGCTGTTTTTCAGCACTATTTCATGTGCTGAACATGCAGACACCTCTTGGAGAGGTGGAGGTGAAGCAGAGCTCAGGGGAGGCTGGTGGCATGACAGGGACCCTGATTCCTCTTTCCAGGATGGCGGTGCTGTGGCTGCACAGGGGCAAGATGGCTCCTGGCATCAGGCTGGGGTGTAGGTGCTGGTTCTCAGGCAGATGAGGACAGAAACAGCGAGGGGGCTAATCTCGTAAAATACAGCTTTCCTCCATTAAGAAAACAACACTCCCAGCTGCTTGCAGCTCTCCAGCTTGCTGGGGCATCTGAGCCCATCCTGACAGAAGGGTTGAGTCTTCCTGAGCACAGGCAGGAGAACCATGCAGGGCAACCCGGGCACCAACAGCAGTTACCAGCTGTGGTGGGCAGCCAAACTCCAGACCCACAGATCTTACAGTGCCCACCTCAGCCCCCGAGCCCCTGGCAGTGCCCCTGAGAGGCTGGCTGCTGTGGGGGGGCCGCTCAGGGCCACCATGCCTGCACCTGCCCGTAGTTTCCAGCTGGGGGCCAGCAGCCACCATGACTGAATAAACACCACAGAAGAGCTGGGCCCTGCTGAGGTGAATGGTCCTTGCCAATATGTGGGCCAGGAGCTTAACTCTGCCTTTGTTTTTCAGCTCGATGCCCTGAGGAAACAGGCCAGCTTCTCCAACAGCTCTTGAAGGTGCTGGGTACTGCCAGCCAGATATGGGTGAAGTGTGGTGATCTCAAAGATAATTACGATTCCACTTCATTAGCAGCCATGGCTGCAGCTGGGCAGAGGTAAGTGCCCTGATAAGGGAGAAATTGTGCTCTGCTAGAGGCAAAGACTGTTGCTTGTCCCTTAGCAGCATAAGCAGCATCAATCTAGCCTTAAACTAGCAGCTGTCACTAGTCACTGGAAAGACACTTGTTAGTTCTGCTGATAAAGAAGTAATTTACTGCAATTTATTTTCATTTGGTTCCCCAAAAGGATGGGGGAAAGAAGTAAGTGTTCCTATAAAGAGGCATCATAATGCAAATCCATGGGAAAGCAAATCAGGGATGTACAGGCAATATTTACTTTTATATTTCCTGGCTTCTTAGTGTTTGAGCTTAAACCTCAGTGTATTGTTCTTTTAACCCTTGTGCAAGGGTTTTGTTTAAATTTGTATACAAACCTTGCAGTAGGTTTCTCCAAGTTAATCTGTAATGCTCTTCAGCCTCTAGTTAAGTCATTTGCTCTGCTCACTTTCATTCACTTAAAAGAAATATTATTTATATTAATAATGAGTCTATTTACAAAATGCTTTCATTGCAAAGCATTTAAATCAGAAAGTGAGTGCTATGCCCACCAGTGCAACTCAGCTTCCTACTGCTTATTAATACAGCTAAAATATAGAACTGGACTTGTAAACCCAAGCGATTATTTTAAAACCTACTATATTCCTGTATAAAACAATGGAATAGTTTAAGCACATAGACAGGAACTATCTAATTAAAACTACTACAGGAAGTTAAACAGAACTAAACTATTAAAATAGGGATTTGACTGAGTCACAGGTATTAATATTTGTGTCAGCTAAGTTTCTGTGTCATCAGAGGAATAGCACAGTTTCTTGTATTACTTTGAATTTTATTTTAGCAGGGGCAAAAGGAAGTTCTTAGTGACCTACCCATGAGCACCAAATTCTTTGTATACTAATTGTTGGTTTTGACCCTGTTGCCCAAATGCCAATATCTGTAGCTTCTTCTGTGTAATAGGAACACAGCCCACAACAGGATGGCTGCAGACTGAATTTGACCTTTTGTGAGTAACAGCCTTGCATTGCTACAACATACTCTGATGCCTTTCTGGGAAATACTTGTGGGATGCCTATCTTTGCAAATACTCTTTATAAATGTTAACCAGACAGATATTTGTGGAGTCTATACCCGTATGCTGTCTAGCCTAGTGATAGTACAGATTTTCTTTTTTGATTCTACACATCTTTTGTGTAGAAAAAGAGGTTTTTTAGTTTGCTGAGAAGCTGAAGAGTGAAATACAGAAGGTGATGACTTTTTGTACTAAAACTCTTGAAAAGCTTTAATCACATTGCTGGTTCACTTCAAGACACCAAGTGTTATCGTAGCCTTTTATGTAGGAGTGCCACTGCACAGGACTTCTAGCTCTTTCATTTCCTGGTGTGCAGTATTTGCTCTAGCTAGCAGGTGAGGAGATACTGAGTGAAAATGAACAATGAGCCTGGAGGAGATTGAAATCTCGGGACATTCCTGTTACTAAAACCTTTTAACTATCTTACCTTTCCACAAAAAACAGGACTAACATCTAGGTGAAACTATCTGCATTTTCTCACAAGGAAATTTTCCAGCCTGGAACACACTGCAGAGGTAAATTGGTTTTGATATTTTTTATTACTTTTTTTTCATCTCTACTGCTGAAGAGTCCCAGTAAGGGATGTAGCAGGAGAAGGCAGCCATTTATTAGAAAGCTGACTTAAAAGAAGTTACCCACAAACTAACTAGCATTTGCTATAATCAAGACCGCATTAGCAGAATAAACCTAATTCAACTTGTCTCTTCATAAGAATGAGGAATTCCAGAGAGCACCATATTGCAATATGAGTCAGTACTGGAGTTGATAACTTGCACAATATATCAATTAAAACTGGAGATTATGGGAACTTCTATGCCTCATCTAGTTAAAGAGATTTCAATGCACGTAACAAAATAACATTGAAAATTTCTTACAGAAATTTCTTATTGTAGTATATTCTAGTAAAATATTAAAACTCAAAAGTAACCTTATAGCGTTTTGTTTTGTTTTTTGGTTGGTTTGTGTGGTTTTTTTTTTGGTTTTTTTTGGTTGTGTTTTTTTGGTTTTTTTTTAATTCTGTAGCTGCAGGACCTTCATATTATAACTTTTCAAGCATCTGTGGGCTACATAGTGTTCCAGTAGTTAAAGATGAGGCCTGAAGACATTCTTGTGATAATTCTACATGAATGTCTTCTTTCTTGTGAGTTTTTGCATGAAAGCCCAGATTCCCAGGTGAAAAAATAGAAGGTAAGTGTTCAAACATTCCTGGGCCAGGATCTATTATCTTTATTGGAATGATAGCATCCACTATAGCAATTTAGTATACTGAGAATAGTTGTTACAACACACACTAAATGAGATTTGTAACAGAGATCTCACACCAAAAGTCATATATGATATATAATATGGCTCTCATCTGTCGGGGATGTTAATTCAAGCAAGCATAATGTAAATGTTGTATAATGCCTCATTTCCCTTCAGGCATACTGCAGGATACAAGGCATAGTAGCTGGCTGGATACAAAGAACATTGCTGCCTAAGTAAGATTTCATCTGGCTTACGTCCCTGGACTTAAGTGCTACATTTGCAGCTTCCCTTGTAGACTTGATCCTGACTTCACACAAATTACAAATACACATAACTTCAGCTATACCCCTGTCATGCTTTAACCTCAGCTAGCAACTAAGTACTGGGCAGCCACTGGATCACTTCCCCCTGGTGGGATGGGAAAGAGAATTGGGAAAGAAGGTATAATGTGAGTATTTGCAACTTCCTGCCTGGCTTTCTCTGACCACTATGTACAGTAATCCTTCCAACCTTTGTTATCTTTTTTTTTTTCTCTCTCTCTCCGCCATTTTTTTTTTAACTGTCTTCTATTTGGTTTTATTTTTCTCCATTACAGTTCTGCCTCTCCTATGAAATGGCTTTTCTCCCTTTCACACTGCTTCACACATCATTGCTTTTCGGAACAGCAACAGAACAGGACCTTGTAACAGAGCTCCTTTGTTTTGTTGTGTTTTGGTTTAAGTTTTTTTTGTCAGAAAGGTGCAAAAGACAACTCCTTAGTTTTCCAGAGCAAACTCATATATTCAGACTTTGTTACAAACAGTTTAAACTAAATTCAAGGTCAGAGAGATTGCAGGTAACAGAGCTAATTTCCCCCATCATTTAACCTTTTTAATACGTATTTTCTCCACATATGCCTATACTGAAATGAATAGAGTCTCACTGATGCTAATGTTGCTTGGATTTTACTTATAAAACAATTTTATTTGTATGGACTTTTATTATAGGAAAAGGGATTTTTTTAAAATAGGAAAAATGCTTTTATTATATTCGTTATTATTATTTCAATAATTATAAATGTAATAACTGTTAATTATTGGAATAACTTATTATAGGGAAAAGCAAAAAAGCTATGGTAAATGGATTGAACAGGTTTTATTTAATCCTAGAAGGAAGCATACTATAAATTATAATCTAGCATTTTGGCCTGTATTCTGTGTAGAGTAAAATCCGATACTGAAACCTTTTAATAAATATTATTTATTAAATAATAATATTAACTATTATACTGGTGATATAATGAAGAGGAAATCTTTAAATATTAAATCTTATACTACTGTTCAAAAGAGACCTCAAAACCTTTCCCAAGAAGCTGTAGCTTATCACCTCTTCCTTGTGTCACTGAAATCTTAGAACAGCAGCAGCAAACTACACATAGAAGAATACTGACTGCAGTTCTGTTGGTGTGGGAGGTGGCCACAAGGTAATGCAGAATTTGCCTGTAGTTAATGCTCTTGAATGAAAGTAGGGAGAGACCTTGTTGGTATCTGTCACTGAAGATCTGCTCATCATTTGGCAGCTTTAAAAATAAGCTCTAGGGTACACCTGCAGTTACATACCGGATTATTTTACAGATCGTGTCACTCTGCAGGGCTGATAGACAGACAGTGCTGGAAGTCAAAGGTTGCCCTTGAAAATTAATCTCTATATTCAATCACAGGTAAACTCTAAGTGAACTGACACTGGCTTTTAAAAACATTCTTTGAATTTCTGATAATATCTTTGTTCTTCAAAGCATTTTATAAACTGTTCTGTTTACAAAGATGACAAACTAGTAAGATCCAGTCAGTTCCAAGGTAGAAAAAAGTAATCACCTATTAAGGAGTAACTGGAAGTTCCATTGTGCCTGTAGAAGGAATTCTATCTCAATCAACAGTGGCAAATCGGCTTCCTGCTACAAAAAAAATGAAGACATGAGTTAGTCAGTGTCTTTAAGATAGTTTTCAGCCAGCTCAATAAATTTCATCATGAATTTTACTTGTTTTCTTTCAAACCAGCAGGTTCTGGCATAATGTAAACTAGGATTTACTTTATATTTACTTTATCATAACTAATTAAAAAGTGAGATGTCAAAAGTAAATCAACATTACATCCCAGTGCATAAAAGCACAGAATCAGACGTGTTGCCCCTTCCAGCTGCAACCCACCAGCTGCATTTCTTATCCTGATTACATCACTTTGAGTAATATTTCCAAAGTCTGCAAGAAAGCCCAAAATAAACAACTGAATGAACTTGTTGTTTAGTACACTTAAGAGAAGTATCTGAACTTACTATAATGTGAGAGAGAAATCGTAGGTTGAATCAAGCAGTAAGCTTCTGTAGTGATTATATTTAACGTATGTGACTTCTCAGTTTCTTGACTGTAGCAATAGTACTTGCCTTTCTTCGCTCCTTCTTGAAAGAAACTCCTTCCTATTCCAAAGCTTACAGATTTCAACACACTGCAGCATCCTCTTCTCACTGCCAGTTTTGCTACCGAACTTTATGCTGCTTTTCTTGTAATGGTGTTTGCTTGTCTCTGTCACACACATTTCAAACAATGACAAGGAAATGTAATAGAAAATAATATGTTGTTACATCTTGTTGTATATTTGGAAAAGGATGGTTAACCTCCTTTTGATTGTATTTTATATGGTTACTTTTGTACCATATTTGATTGGAAAGTAATGATATTCTTTGTCCTTAGTGACTTTCCTAGCCCCTCACAAAAGAATCCAGAGCTTATGTAATTTATTATCGTTGGGAACACTGCTGGGGTTTTAAAATAGTGGTTATTGTAGTCTAAGGATATAAAAGGAGCAAGACTTCCAGGAAAAGGTAGTAACATTTATCAGAGGAATTGATTCAGACTGAAAAATGGATAAGCTTTCAAGGGCCTTTCCTCACAAATATTTCCTCTCATACTACTTTTTAAATCCGTGTGAAACAAAGAAGGGTATTAGGTACTGTAAATCTACAGGATGGGTCTGACCTTGAGTCTCAGGCTCAGGAAAATATTTAGCAAGTCTTTGTGACTCCTGTCTACAGCTGAAAAAATATTATTAGTTACTCAGCAAATTATTTATAATACATTCTAATGTTATTACAACACAGCATCAAATGTCATTCCAAGCTGGATTTCACATAGAGTTACTGCGGCTTAGGGAGAAGAATATCACCTGCTGCTTCTAAAACATCTTTGACCTTCGGGTTTACTGAACCCTGAATATCAGCCTGTTGAAATGCCTCGCTGACTGACTGGCAGGAACAAAGGGGAAAGGCAAAGAGCTAGAAGCATTGCAGAGCTTTGCTAACAATCAAACTTTGGGTTTCAGGTGAGTTACGGTCTTTTTTCTCCCTTTGCGTCCTCTCTAATCATATTCTCCATCTTCCTTATCACTATGATCCACTTCCTTATCACATTCTTTTGAAGCCTTCTAAGGGACACTGCAATATAGTAATATAAAAAATATGACAAAGTGAGAAGAAATGTCTTGGGAGAATTACATGGACAGTTCACAAGGTGTCGTAGTTTAAGCCCAGCTGGCAACTTGGAACCACACAGCCAGTCGCTCACTTCCCCCTCTTCCTTCCTCCCCCCGCTCCCAGAGGGATGGGGAGAAGAATTGGAGGAATGTAACTCCCACGGGTTGAGATAAGAGCAGTCCAGTAACTAAGGTATAATACAAACCACTACTGCTACCACCATAATAATAATGATAAGGGAAATAACAAGGGGAGAGGATACAATTGCTCACCACCCGCCGACTGATACCCAGCCCGACCCGAGCAGTGATCTGGGCCTTCCGGGTGACTCCCCCCAGTTTCTATACTGGGCATGACGTGCTGTGGTATGGAATACCCCTTTGGCCAGTTTGGGTCAGGTGTCCTGCC
>NW_009911678.1:1178-2951 GCF_000696875.1 Nestor notabilis | reverse complement strand
TGAGACAAGGAAGTACAAAATGAAATATAATCCTTTGTAAAAAAGAAAATTCAGTTTTAAGTAACTTTAAGCTTGATGGCTTTGTACATAACAACAAAACTTTCCAAACCTAAAAAGCCCAACCAAAAGAACATAAAAAGGATCCTTGTATAAGATAAACTGTTGTAGCTGACAGTTTTAGAACCTTATGACCTTTGGAAAAAATTTACTGTAACCAAAACAGGACGATAGCTAAAGAGTATCTGAAACTAGCAGATGTTCAGGAGGCACTGTAGCGAAGTTAACTGATAAGTAGAAGGATGAGGAGAAATCACTCGTCAGTGGTGTTACCAAACTAATTAAGCTGGTGTAAGCATTTATCTACTGCACATGCTTCAGAGACTTCCAGAACAAGAGTTCAAGGAATGGCCAAGTGATGAAGATTGTTGGAAGAAGCAAAACGACCACCAAAGACCACTACCCCGTTGTTATGTGCATGCGAAAATAGGTGTGGAATTATGTAAAACGACTCTCGGACAACTAATACATATGTATGACATTTATCAGAAATGTAATGAATATGTATGTTAAGCAACAATATAAGCACGGTCTGTTTGATGCTTAAACGGGACACACATTAGGAGGAGATATCCCCTGCGTCTCCCAGTGCTGCAATGAATACCTGCTTGTCAACTTAAACTTCGTTGACGAGTTAACGTGTTCTACGAATTGGTTCCCAGACTGAAAGTCAAAAACATAGCACTGCACCAGCTACTAAGAAGGAGAAAAAATGACTGCTGTAGCTGAACCCAGCACACAAGGACACAATGTTCATATGCAAATTGCAAGTTAGTGCAGCCAGCACAACTCGTCTTGGCAAAACTAATAGTGAGTATGGAGTAAAAACAGTGGGGTTTTGTTTCATCTGCAAAACTGGCCATCCTCACCAAAATTCTTCCTGAAACTATACCGTTATATTGATACATAACCAAACTTTAATGAACAAAAGAGAACAGTCAAATCTATCATTCAAGCATGCAAAACCTGTGAATCCTGACTGCATCCCAAAACAATCGAAGTGACTGACTAGAGAAAATAAGTAAGTATTTTAAGATCTATGTTTGAGAAGCTTAGTGAATTGCAGAATCATAGAATGGTTTGGGTTGGGAGGGACCCCCAAACCTCACCCAGCCCCACCCCCCTGCCACAGGCAAGGACACCTTCCACTAGACCAGGTTGCTCCAAGCCCCATCCAACCTGGCCTTGAACACTGCCAGGGATGGGGCAGCCACAGCTTCTCTGGGCAACTTGTTATGCAAATAAGAACTTCAAGTCTTCAAAAGTCTGTAAGAAGGTACCATGAGGAGTTCTGAAAACCCCAGTTAAGAGATTAAAATCAGAGAATGGAGCATTTTCAACACAGTTTTGCAACTGGAATTTGGGTGTACAGCTCTGCAGGAGTATCCTTGGGCACACCTAGCAGCCTTCACACACTGACAGCTGGTTTTCATGCACATCCAACCTCTCTTGGGAGGTTGTCTCCATCCACAGTGTGGCAAAGCAAGTTGGGTCCTGCTGCTAGAAAATGTGGTGCAACTCAGCTAATTAGCAGTAATCAAAATCCCAATGAAGGACCTGTGAGGTTTCAGGCTTTGGTTTTAAGAGATTAAAAATTTACAATCCCCCTCCTTCACCATTGTCGCCTCCCGACCCCCCAAAAAAAAAAACCCAAAAAACAAACCCAAACCAAAAAACAAAAAACCAAAAACCAATAAACAAAAAAACCGAAACAAA
>NW_009911678.1:0-1147 GCF_000696875.1 Nestor notabilis | reverse complement strand
AACGTCGTCGTGAGAGTGGGGATGGGGGGGGGGAACAAAGCAAAAAGAGCAGTTTGAAGCAGAAGAGCTTTGGGCTATTGGTTCTCAAAGCGAATCGCGAGTAAAGGGCTGCTCATCTGTAAGTTTTCACAGCATTACCACCACTGATCTTCAACTTTCCAGGTTCCCTTTCTACTGGAACCGAGAGGAGATTCTCCTGTTCCACACAGACTCCCAACGGGCTCATTTGTATCAGCAAATCAAGTGGCGAGAACCGTTCTTGGGCGGAATCCGGCTCCGGGGCGGCTGTTTGCCAGCCGGCAGGAAAAGCTGTGGGGAGAGGACGGCCCCGCAGTGCAGTCAGTACCCGTGAGATAGCGGCGCCGAAGCCCAGCCTGGGCTGCTGGTGCAGGCCGCTGGTACGGGCCGCTGGTGCCGCCAACTGCTTCCAGAGAGCATCCGCGGTGGGGCGGGTGTGAGAAAGAGGCTTTCATTTGCCCGGCGCTTCCTTGGTGTTAGAAGTTTTGGGATGTCTCCGTGTATTACACTGCCTGGGAAAAGCGTTTTATTCAGTCAAAGGGCTGACTTGACGTTTGTCAGTGGTTAGAGCTCTTATTTCATGGGTAGATGCTTAAATAAAATTTACTTTCTCGACCAGGAAGAAAAATACGCAATTGCAATTTGTTCTGATGAACCCTCCTGTGTTTGGAGTACAGACCTGGCTCCCATTCAGCACTTCCAGGCATTTCTGGATTACAGTGGGGACAGAACCTTGTGCAACATGGTCTAGTGAGAGGCATCTCTGCCCATGGCAGGGGGTTGGAACTAGATGATCTTAAGGCCCTTTCCAACCCAAACCATTCTATGATTTTCAGGCTGCCACAAGGAAAGGTTCTTGGAAAAGCCACTGCACACACCTTTGGTTAGTCTAGTGTGTCTTAAAACGAAAACGGTGTTGAATGCTGGTGTCCCAGACCACTGTTTTTCTGCATATGCACATTGAAGAATTGTTTACTGTGTCTACTAAGGGAATTTTCAAGACAAGTCGCAGTTGCTCAGTACTCAAAGGCATGGAGAGATTTGAACTTCATCATTTGTAGCCATTTAGCCATTACTAAATTACAGTTGCTGCCACTTACTTGCTGTCCTGGGTTCAGCTACAGCAGTC
>NW_009911677.1:0-9532 GCF_000696875.1 Nestor notabilis | reverse complement strand
CCTCGAGTCTTCCCTGGAGCTTTCTGCCAGAAGCTCCAGTTAGAACTATTCTCCCTGGCTGTGGTATAGAGCACATTTTTCACATCTGGCCTGGCCCACACTGGTCCAAGGGCTACTGCATGAACTATTTCTCATTTAATTTGTTCAAAGGCTTGTTAGTGCTCAGGGCCCCATTTGAAATCATTCTTCTTCTGCGTCTAGTGGTTAGAGTATCTGTCCCACACAGAATGAACAGCACAATCTGACTTTAGCTTCCAAACTCTGAAAACTTCTGGTAAGTTCAGGAAGTGTTTGAGACTGGAGACACCTTCCTCCATGTGCAAACTCACTGAACTAATGAATCTAACATATACGATAAATTAACACCATTACTTTGTGGGCAATAAAACCCAGGAAAACACAATGCCAGTAGTGTTTACTTTACTGCCTCAGACTTATCAGGAGATTACTCTGCCTCAGGATAATTTAGGTCTGTCTTTCAGGAAACAAAGAAGAAGAAACAAGAGAAATAGATGGTAAAATATAGAAAAGTATTTTTTGTTTCATGATTTCCTCATAGAATGTCTGAATCTCAAGCTGGGCTCACAGGCTTGGCTATTGAAGAGATGGGAAGGGAAAAAAGAGGATAATAAACATTTTGTTAGTTAAAGTGAAAGAATTGGACAAAAAAATCAACAGATAAACAATTGTGCAATCTGAAAATTACATTGGTACACTCAAAAGCATGAAATAGCTCCTTCTTAGAATGTATAAGCCCCCTAAAGCATTTTGCTAAAATGACAGATCCCTATTGCTTGCTATAATTTTTTTTAAGATTAAATAATAGTATTTTTAAAAGCCAGCAGGAAGTACCATAAATAGCTTGCCAAGTTACACTGGCTTTTAAAATCATATAAACTGCAAAGGCAGCTGCATAATGTTCTAATTCCATTAAGGTAAGAAATTAATTTTGCATGTAACTTCCTAGATGTGGCTTATGATTAACATGATGCCTTTGCAAACTAACTCTATGGAGAAGGCTAGAAAATAAATTATTCCCCAAATACGTCATACCGTATTAAAATTTTCTCCTATTTTTGGTTGTTTTTTCTTAGTCTGTTCCCTGGATCACTTCATAGTTATGAAAACATAAACAGTATAATCCATACAACAGCACTAACTGAAAGCTCCCAAAGACACAAACAATTCCCTCAAAGATTGGCTAGAGAAGAAAACACCCATAGAAGATCATCAATAAATAAATAAGTGACAAAACACCAGAAGTGGAAAAACCCTACTAACAACCAAGAAATCAAGGGTGGAAGAACTAAAGAAACCCAAATAAAACAATGGAAATGGAAGAGAAAAAGATGTTTCCAAAGGAAATGTTGAGAAATAAGAAATAATCCACAGTAATTTATAAAAAAAAAACCCTAACGTGATGGAAAATCTTAGCCAGAAGAGTAAAAAATATAAACAAAACAAAACAAACAAACAAACCAAAACAAAAAAAAAACCCCACACAAAATATGAAAGCAAGCTGTCAGGGGGCAATTTATGAGGACTTTGTTAACTGCCAAAGTCCCTGTAAGTTTTCTTTTCTCACCAGTAGAGCAAATAGGTGTTCCTGCAGCAGCTGAATGGGAGCCATTGGCAGAACATTTGCATTTACAACCATTTACAAACTGAAGTAGCTGTTTCATGTTTCTATTGCAAACATGGGACTAAAGAAAGCAATCTGATTTTCATCAAGCAGCTTAATGCTTCAAGGTGTACCATTTGTAAAAGAATGAAGAAGTAAGTGACTTTTTATGTTTTGTCATTTTACTACTAGCCTCAAGTCCAACTAGGTTACTGAAATTTTGAGAACAAGCATGCTTTTCCTCAAGAGAGAATATTTTGATAATCACCATTCTCCTGTGTCATATAGCTTTGATACAGAATCAGATATTGACTTGCATTTCCCTGGGTGTCAGATTGCCTATTATCTGCACAGGAGTTTGACTCGTATGTCAGCTAATTCACTGACACCAAATCATAAAAATATCCGAAGACAGGGCAAAATGGATGGAAGAGCTGAAGATACAGTGGAATTAAACTGTCTTAGCAAATATATACATTGCACCTGTTGTACTCCAGCTCAGGTGGGGTTTCTTTTCCATGTCAGTTACAATCATTTCCCAGTGCTTGCTCTTAAGCTTTACTTTTAGATATGGGGTGATCTTGGAACTGCTCTTGCTGAACAAATTCCTGTGGCATCCTTTCGTTGGTGTCTATAAGAAAGAGCATTTGATACCAGCTCTCTGCTTCATTCTGTGGTACTTCCCAGATATTGCAGACTGCTGCTGGTCAAGTTGCATGGACCCAAGCCACAGGTTTTTTTCTTCCTCTTTTGGAAAAGAATTTGGCTCCTGCTTTTTCCATACAGACCCTTAATCTGATGGAGGAAGGAAGGGGACATCTTTGACCTAACAGAACACAAAGGAGGTAGAGAGCTGATCTTTTTATCCTATTTTTGTTTTCTTAACTTGGAAATCCAAGTTAAGATAATAAACTTATAAATGGCTACTCTAACTTTAGAAAGATTTTGGTAGTGAAGAATTTGGGCTGCAATATTGAATATAACAAAAAATTACCTAGTCTTGATGCATTCTAAATAACGATGCTAACAGTATTCACCCAATTCAGACTTGAGCAGGATATGCAATGAGGATTTTATAACCAGTTATTTCATTTTGTAAAAACCTTTTTATATCTATGGACTTTCCCACTAAAGGACATTCTAAAATGACTCTTCCAATGTTCATATTATACTGACATTTTCACACCTTTTTCTCTTTCAGAACAGATAATAATCCCAGTTTTAATGGGTTTTTAAGATCACATATCTGAATTTTCAGGAAGAGCACCATGGCTTCTCAACAGCCTACTTTTAATCCATTACTTGCCAGATTCTGTCTTACAACTGAACAGACTTGGTTAGATGCTGTAAAAGTCTTTCCATGTTTCATCTCTTATCAGCCACAGATCCAGCACAGACATTACCTTTAAATAGAATGGGCAGAAAAGAAAAATCAAAAAATTCTGTCATTGCTGTTTTGAAGTATTGGTGCAGACAAATAAAGTCATGTTTCTGATTATCTTGGACAGTCTTAGAGAAGATGGGACATGAGAAATATATAGAAATGGTAGTATTTTTGATCTTCATTTATGTTACTGCATCAAAGTGCTTATTCCAATGATCTGGCCTTGTTCAGCCAGGATTTGATTTTAATGCATCATCTTCACGGTTTAAGAGCTTGTAAAACTCAGCTTGTAATGTCCACAGTGTTTCTGAATAATTTTATGTCATAAGTGATAAGAATAGTTATGGGAAAAAGTACTTTCTTAATATATTTGCATTTCCAGATGAAGTATTTGGACCCTCATTTCTCTATTATCCATCATTTTCTGCAAATGGAAATAGGAATGTATGTACTGAACTAGTAGTTCAGTAGTGAGGAAGGAGCAGGATACAAGACACATCTTTATTTGTGAGTTTTTATTAAAAATACTTAGGGAAACAGGATAATACTAACTATGAATTTGTACATGGGTTTTCAACTAGTGCAGTGTTAATAAGTAAAGAAAATACTTCAGTGTTAATATGCCTCTTCAAGAATAGACAGGCCACAGTCTTTTTTTCTGCTCTTCGTAAGGAACTGAACTGAAAATGCTTGGTGCACAGATAATATCAGTAACAAAAGATAAGAAAAATAATATTTATCTTTAGTGCAGTCTTTTGTATTTAGTATCTTGTTTTTATATTACAATGCACAAAATCTATATGATAAGATGACATGGAAGTGCTGTATCCCAGAACTATGCTTAGATATGGATATCTGTCACATTCGTTTAAATCATGCTTACCTGTATGTATATATGAAAACATGACGAGAAAGGTACCATCAAGCTATAGGAGCTAGATGATTGCCAAGTGTATGCATGGTAATGCTAATACATCTATTATGTAACTATTATCTTAATAACATAACATATACTATATATCATCAAATAATATTAATATACCTAGTGCTGCCTATACATATTTCCTCAGCTCATACTATGTTCTTTTCAGTTGACTTTTCTCTGTGTAATCTCTACTGTAGTTTCCCCACTAACAGGGGGAAAATCTTGGGTTATCTCCTCTGTTGGTAGATTTTCATTTTCTATATAATTTTGCTTCCAAATTATCCTATTCCGTAAGCACAACTTACAGACCCTCAGCAGTGGAATAGACAGGAAATTTTCAGTCATAGAAAATCAGCATTTCTGACTGATCTAGACAACTCTGACAAATAGGGTTCAGTAACACTAATTATGGATGACAATTTCAAGCACATAGATGAAAAAAAAATCATTTTACAAAAAAGAAGTAGAGTAAAACTTAGTGTTGTTAAAAGAATTTTTACGAAAAACAAGTGAACATTTGTATATTAGTGAATATAACAGTATCTTCATTATTAGGTTGAAGATTTAATCAACAGGTTCATATTTAAGATGTGTATTTTCAGAGTGCCTGTTTTACTCCACAGAAGGAGAAATCCCAATATGCAGTCATCAGGAAGCATGAAGGTGTAAAGTGATAAAATAAGAGGATGAAGATTTTATCAGAATAGTGAGCAACAAAAACAACTACAGAAAAGAAAAAAAAAAACTGTAACAGATTAAGGAATAAGAACCAACCTCAAACAATACGGATGAGTTAGATGAAAGAATGGCATATGCTTGCTGGCAAAGAAAAATCCTCACTATTTTTTTGGTTATTAACTCTACAGTTCTCAGGAAATGGTTGCATGCATTGATCTGGAATATAGCCACCCCCAAAACATCCTTACAAATATCCACACACCCTGTTTAAATAAATATATAAAAATATTTCCCATTAGATTCTTTCATGGTCTTTACCAGAAAAAAAACCAACAGTGCAAAAAGCTCACAGCATTTATAGCAAAAAATGTACGTTCTTTTGTTATTCACTGTTGACACCAGTACAAATAATCTTTTCTGGATCTTATTGTCACCTTCAATTAATGACCTGGTAAAGGTCACAGCATGGTACGTAATTATTAGCAAATAACTTGACCAGTTACTTTGGCTACTGCTGCTGCTTTTTTTTTTTTTTCTTAATCCATGAAGTATCTACAAATCCCTTGTGATTTGCAGACCATTTAAGTCATTCTGATTTTACTGTTGTGTGACGATAACAGTAAAATTAGAATGCTAAGACTGCTCCTCATCTCACCAAAATCAACATATTTATCAGTAAGGCTTGCTTTGGTGAGATTTAGATTTTGCCCAATTAAATCATAAAAAATCCAGTCTTGCTGCTAGTAGACCAGAACAGCTTTTTGTCTTGTTAAATAAAAACACCTTTTCATCATATGTCCTACAAATGAAAATGAAAGTTGCCCTTTTTGTCCCTGCTTGCCCTCTTCCAGGGTAACCCTGTGTGGGATTGGGGGCCTGCGCTTCCCAGTGCTGTTTTCTGTGACACATAAGCATTTTCATTTTATATATCTTTTCCACTTACAGCTTCTATGGTGTGAATCTATTCACAGCTTTGAATTAATTTATCCCATAGGTGATTTCATATTCTGACAATATAACTAATATTCCAGAGATGTATGATAGTTTTTGAATACAAACCCACTGCTCAGAGAATGCTTTTTTGAGGTTTCCAATAAAAATGATGACTGGGAAAAGGGAAATATAACCCTCATTTTCAAGAAGGGGAAAATGGAAGACCCGGGGAATTACAGACCATTCAGTCTCACTTCTGTGTCTGGCAGGGTCATGGAGCAGATTCTCCTGGAAACCATGCTACAGCACATGAAAACCAACAAAGTGGTTGGTGACAGCCAACATGGCTTCACTAAAGGCAAATCATGCCTGACAATTTGGTGGCCTTCTATGATGGGGCTGCAGAACTGATAAATAGGGGCAAAGCAGTTGATGTCATCTACCTGGACTTGTGCAAAGCATTTGACACTATCTTACACGACATCTTTGTCTCTAAACTGGAGAGACATGAATTTGATGGATGGATCACTCAGTGGATAAAGAACTGGCTGGATTGCCACATGCAGAGATTTGCAGTCAGTAGCTCAATGTCCAACTGTACACTGTAATGAGTGGTGTCCCTTAGGCATTGGTATTGGGACTGATACTGTTCAACACCTTTGTCAGACACATGGACAATGGGACTGTGTGCACCCTAAGCAAGTCTGCTGATGACAGTAAGCTCTGTGGTTCAGCTGATATGCTGGAGGGAAGGGATGCCATCCAAAGGGACCTTGACACACTTGAGAGGTAGGCCAATGCCAACCTCATGAAGTTCAAACAAGCCAAGTGCAAGGTCCTCCACCTGGGTCAGGATGATCCCAGGCACAGCTGCAGGTTAGACAGAGAAGAGGTACAGAACAGCCCTGTGGAAAAGGACTTGGGAGTGTTGGTTGATAAGAAACTGAACACAAGCTGGCTTCAGTGTGCACTCGCAGCCCAGAAATCAACTGTATACTGGGCTGCATCAAAAGAAGCATGGCCAGCAGGTCAAAGGAGGTGATCCTGTCCCTCTACTCTGCTCTCATGAGACCTCACTTGGAGTACTGTGTGCAGTTCTGGTGTCCTCAACATGAGAAGGACGTGGAGCTGTTGGAGCAAATCCAGAGGAGGGCTACAAGGATGATAAGGGGGCTAGAGCACCTCCTGTATGAAGACAGGCTGAGAAAGTTGGGGCTATTCAGCCTAGGGAAGAGAAGGCTGTGTGGTGCAGCATGGTAAGAACAGATCCTCCCAACAGATGTTAAAAATAAGCACAAAAGCTCTTTTGGGTGGGTCACAATTTAGAAACACCATTTTATAGAATAGGAGGAAGTAGACGGAAGGAATATTCCTGTAGGAAACTCTGGTAATTTTTCGATACAAATAAATCCATGTGGTTCAGACATTAAAAGAAAACAGGCTCTGGCTTTTTGTAAAGACTACACTCCATCTTGGAAAAAAACAGGAGGTAAAGATGTTTGACACAAACTTTGGATGGTAAGACAAAAACCTGTGCACTGGGTAGTTTTGAAAGCTTTGCTTCCTATAGCAGGATGCACAAGAAATGTTTGACACAGGAAGTTGGTAGTGGGATATAACACAATCTTATTTTAGGTAATACCTGATAGCATGAAGCCCTTCTTGCTTCTTTTTCCCAGTCTTTAGAGAGTTTTGCCAGTAGCTCTTATAGGAAAGTTAGGTACTTAAGCAGGTATGAATTGAGCATCCTAAGATCTCTGAAGTCTTAAAATAATGGGACAGTTATTCAATGAATTGTCAAAAATCCTACTAATTAGCTCATAAGTTAATTACAACTTATGTGTTTATAACGCAAAACTTGCTAAGTTATTCCAAAACATTTTATCCCATTTAGATTTTTTTTTTTTTTTAAACAGACAATTACAAGATAATAAGGATTAAGGATAATTATTTCAGAAAAAAAAAAAAGTGTCTCTTTACCCCCCCACAACTTGGAAGATTGGTTTATGTATTTTAGAAGACCACCTAGTTTTGGTTATAAAGCACAATAGCCAGTTAGTTAAGACACCAAGATCTCAAGAGTGTAAGGAAAGGTAAATAGCATCCTGCACTTAACTTGCCAGCCAATAACCAGCACAGGTTCCTTTGAGCCAGCTTGAGCTGCAGGTCTCTTCACTAATGGAAAGGTCTTAACTAAAGATAGCAGCCCAGTGATTGCCTGCTTTCTGAAAAACCTGCCAAGGTGAACTCTGACAGTGCAGAACTCAGCATCTTCATTAAAGAAGTTGGTCAGAAATTCCACAAGACTCTCTCACATTTTCTTTTATCACTTGCCCTAACCTCTATATGAGATTATGGCTCATGGCTTTCATCTTCACTCTGAGGAACACAGGAATGGTAGATGAAAAGGAAAGATAACAGGAGTCAACGCCAACAAAAGGTAACAGACAACTGGAGATACATCACTCTTGCTAGAAGGTGAGCTGAATTTTTCATTAATAGAAAAAAGTACTGATAAAACATAGGTAGAATGACAAAAAAATCATGAATTGGTAATTTCTTCATAAATGATACAGTGCATGTGTTTTCTATATGACCAGTCTTATGAAAAATTTATGCCTAATACCTGAGATTCAGAATTCTTGCTGCATCGCTAGTTATACAAATTGTACACTTACTACCTTCTTCTCCCCAGTATATGCATTTGTAACAATGAACAGCTGCAGCCCACAGCTCAAACAGGACTCCACTGAAGTAGTCATTATATACACAAAATGATCTGAAGGTTTTACAACTTGCCTACACAATATGACATGTCAAAAGGAAAGGAGAGCACATGAAAATAAAAGATTTTGCTTAAAATTAAACAATTTCCTTATTGAATTAACACTAGGCTCCTTATCCTGGCATCCTCTTACTGGAATATGTTGCTTCTTTATCCTACCAAAACTGACATACTATCAAAATTTAATATGAAAATTTTGCTTCCAGCTCTTTTTTAGCTTTTTTCCATTGAATATTAATGAATATTGCAATAAAAAAGATTCTTGCTTTTAAGAAAACAAACATGGAGCAATAGTGAATTTGTCTAAATTGAAACTTCCTTAGGATTTAGACAGAATAATCAAAACGACTTACTGCTGATTTTCCACAAAGACATATTTTATGAGAAGTCAGACCTGGAACATACATAATAGACATCACAATGCTGATACGTATCTATTAAAAAGTTGACCCAATGTCTTTTAAGTTGGAATGAGAATTAAAACTAAGTAAATTATAGTGCCAGTATGTCTCTGTGAATGAATAGTAGCTATACTTTTTAACGGTCCCCATGGTTCCCTAGACATCAAAGCTGAAGACTTCTTAGACTATACATTTTCTGCTCTGTCACCCTTGCTTATTTTGCTCCACAAAGAAATCTGGTCATAGTTGGGTAGAAGTCAGGATGTATATCCAGGAGCCAAGCCTGTACTCCTCAGTATATCTATAAGTGTGTCTTGAGAAGCTAGTAATTGAAAAAATATCATGATTGGACTTTAAATCCTGGAAAAATACATGAAGAGTCTATATGATTTTCATCTCTTCTTTCATGCGCATCAAGCATACACTTACTATCTCTGTTCTTATTTACAAAGAGCCTAAACCAAAGGGAAACCAACAGAATCAGAATTGTTGGGTATTAGTAATTTTTCCCCCAAATTTGCAGTTTCTTTATTTTTTACTGAATCAAACTGTTCCTTTTATTTTAATTTTTTTTTCCCCCTGTAAATTATCAGTTAGGTAACAATAACAGATGGTATATCCATCTGTTTCTTGTTCCCTTAGTAACATCAATAATATTACACAACTCTATAACACAGCTTACACTGAGGGATTGTTGTCATCAGCCATCAATGTTTACAGGGCCAGAATACTAATGAGGTCTTACTATGGACGCTAAAACACTCACTAGATGCTTTCAGTAATTGTCCTGGGTTCAGCTACAGCA
>NW_009911676.1:30029-38178 GCF_000696875.1 Nestor notabilis | reverse complement strand
CTCCGGGGTTGAAGTATCTCTCTGGAGATACCTCGGCAAATTCAAGGGACCAATGTTAACTATTAAAGTGCTAGTAAGTAAATGAATGAAAGAACGAACGAACGTGCTTTTATCCTTCTGCTTGAAATAATTCAGTTTGTAATTAAACAGAAGTTTAGTTCACACTGAATGTAAGATACGAAGTTTTGAGATTAGGGCATGGTTTATATTCCTAAACACTAGAGTAAATAGTAGGTAGACTACCAGAAACCACAGCCTGTGGCTTCTTGTCTTCCTCTGTATGTGTTTGATAAGAGTTTGCACAGAGAAGTCCATGTAACTCCTAATACAAACTACAGCACAGAAAAGTAAGCTCATCATTTTTAGTGCTAATTGTAGAGCTTAGCACTTCCAATCAACCACTCACCCAAAACCAACCTCTGTGCTGCCTATTTATTTTTAGCCACTGCACAATTAATACGCCATTAAATATTATGCCTGCAGTGCCTCTTCTTTTCAATATGTTGCTGGCTTTTCCAGTCTCCCTGCATTTTAAATGTGTGCTCTGGAATTTCTTTTTCTCTCTTTTTTAAAAATGATTTCAAGTTTTCAATCACAGTTACTGACAACAATCTGAAGCTAAAGAGTACTCTTTGTTTTCAAAGTATGCATTAAATTCTTCTGCATACATAATTACTTAGCTAACGTGCCAGAAAAGGACAAGCATACAATGGTATTTTGCCTTGTATGTTTTCCCAGGCTCCAGATAGCTATGGATTATGTATTTCTTGAGCTAGAATCTGTATCCTTTCTGGATTTTTCTTCAGTAAAATACATGTAATATTTTTTGGAACTGAGTCTTCATTTTCCACAAAAAATCTAAAGCAGTAGCAATCTTCCCCTGTGCTGATACCTTCATGTGTCTCTTCTGTGGTTAATCCTAGAGAGCAGTGTAGGGGTTTGGACAGAAGTACCCCATTTACAGCTCAAGCACTTTATTTAGAAAACCCACCACATACCCCACTTTCTTAATCCTCTTTCATCCCAATTACTGGTCCTTGTCACTTGAAGCATGACTTTTCATTAATTTTAAGCTGGCATGCTTGTGACTTTGGCTGATTTCCCCCTGGTACCGTCACTCCCCCTTTTTCTGGGTATGTTCCTGTTGAGGACCCCACACAGGGTAGATGGGCTTCCTCTTTGCTTGTGAAAAAGGCCACTGTAGCTTGTTCAGAGCAGCATTGTGCTGGAGCTGCACCTGCTTTGCTTGGATGGAGGGGCTCCCAGCACCCAGACCTGGTTAGAGGATCCTGGTTGGATCCTCTTCTTAAAACTGTCAAGAGACCTGACTCAGCAGTGCCATCCCATGTGTCTAACAGCCTGAGCGTTGCACAAAAGGACTGAAGCAGACTTGCCTCAAAACAGCCATCATAAGAAACAAACTTCCTATCAGCCTTATTTTATTAGTTTAGGTAAGATACTGTTTAACACTATCAGATCGATCTACAGTACCTCCTCTGGTCAACAGCATCTGGCAGGTTTGAATCAGCTGGAGACAGGTTAATAATCTGCCCATTAGTAACTCCTCAGCCTTCTCACAGAGACCTGGTACTTCTGAACATAGCAGGTCTTGTTACAAACACCAGAAAAGAGCATTTGGACAGGAGGTAAATCAGCCAAGACAAGCAAGGGGTAGAGTTATGGGGAGCACGCCCATCACCGAAACATCCTGAATTCAGAACACTGTGATGTGCTCACTGTCCTGCTTGCACTCAGAGCAGGCAGGTGTAAATGGGTTCTGATCTGGAAACAGTGTAAGCTGTGGTTAGTGCAGCACTCTGACCTGGCTAATGAATCCGCCTACGGCTGTCAAGACTGGCTGTGGATGTTTGGCTGTCAGGGTGCACAGGTTGCACACGCTCACATTAGCCTGCTAAGACCCATGTAGACACATGTTGAGTAAAGCCCATCTGGACAGTAAAATATATTGGGCATTTATTTAAAGGTTGTTGAACTGAGCTTTGAGTCCACAGTGTTAGCTGCTAATATTATTTCCCCAGTCTATGGCTTTAGGAAGGACCTTTACGGGAAAATTTACTGCACACATGCTTTAATTCCTTGTAAACCAAAAGCAAACAGTTTAATCCCTGCTGGCATTACTTGTGCTTTGTTTGTCAGGGGGAAACAAAGAGGCATAATTAACTGTCATGTTCTGCATGGACAACTGCCTCACAGAAAATAAATAAATAAGGGAGAAAGTGAAACTTAAGGCCTGGTGGTGCCCCCAAAAACCATCCCATACTGTGGCTTTTAGTTTTAATTTGAATGACAGCTTATATTCACAGTATGGTCTCAAAAGAGAAAGGCCTTTCATCCCTGTCACCCACCCTCTCTCCCCCCTTGCTTAAGTGACTTCAGTTTGAACCTTACAAATGATATTTGAGTCTGCTTACGAATCATTATAATGAAAGAGGGGAAACAAATCATACCTCTTCCATAAGTCAGCCAGAGCTTTTTTTCCTCAAACATGAAAATCTTTCTATTTTCTACACCCCAGATGGCAATGTCTTCAGACAGCTTCCAGTCTTATAATGTCAGAGCATGTGGTGTTACATTTAAACCCCAAAGAGTCTGTTTTTTACTCAGATTGTCAGAAAAAAGTATTCCAGTAGAGTACCAGCCAGGTGCCTGTCCTCACATCTTTAAATCTGGAAACTGTTGCAACATATGCCACAGCCAGTTTGGACCACTGCTGGGAGAGGTGGTGAAGTTCCCAGTTCACTGCAGAGAGGAATTCTTGCCTCTGCACCATGCAACTATACATATAACAATAATTTTGTTACTGTAGTCATGTAAAAATGAAGAACAATTTATCATCTTTCAGGATTAGATTTGTATTCAGACGTAATTATCAATGGTACAAATGAATATTAAGAAGCTGTCATGAATTTGGGTGTCTGTCAGACTGGAGAAAAGAAAAGGTGTATGAACAAGAGAAAAAGAAACTTTCGTATTTCTAAACTTAATTCAGTGCATTATGAACATCACAGCAGGTTCCTGCTTGAGCAAAGTATGACTCATCTCTCTTGCCCACACCTATTGCTTCTCCCCTGCATGACATTAAATAAGCGTCTGCAAAAGTGCCTAGTTACCAACAGAAATTCAGTTCATCATACAGAAGATAAGTGAAAAGAAATACCAATCTTTCTAAGCTTTTGTGTTTCTTTTTCCAGCCCCCACCACCTCTTTTTCTGGCTCTTAATTTGGATAGATTTGCATTCTGGGAACTTTCAAAGAATATAAATTGAATTAGGTGCTCACATCTGATTGGCATCCATCACACCAGTTTGAAAATTGCCATGAAAGGCTTTGAAAAAGTCAGAACATCTGATTCTTTTTCAACGTCTTTTTTTCTTTTTTACCACCTTTTCCTCATGCTCCAGTGGAAGACTTTGTCCTCCTGACTTCTGGATTGTCTTTCACCATCTCATGCTGCCGTCTCTTCTGTTCTGGGCTCCAGACCATGCTTTTAAAATTTCTGGTTTGCTTTGCATATATCAGTCTGCATCATATAACTATCTGTAACTGTTTACTACTGTGTTATGCAACTTCTTCTGTTATGAACCCTGCTGTTAAACATAGACACCTTATTTTAGATGTCAATTTTTCTCTCTCAGATTTAGGAGCTTGTCATATGTTGTTTGTTAGACAGAAGAGCTCTCTTCTTGATAGCAGAGGCAAAGTTTGCTGCCTGTTACACAGACTAAATGGGAATTAGAGGCAGCTCTCTGTAGAGACAAGTGGAGACCTGAGTCTGATCTCCAGGGCCATTGATGGACACTGAGAAGAAGATGTTAAGAACGGGACACTCTAGAAAAACTCACAGAAAATTACTTCTGGAAAGAATTTAAATGTGCTTATGTAATTAGGAGTTGAGAGATGTGTTGTTTGAAGCCCTACCTCTAAAAGTAATTTTAGAGACTTTGATGAAGAGGACAAATAGCCTAGAGAACTCTGAAGTTGGAGCAAATGGGAAAGCTGACCAGGTCTACAGAACATCTCAGAAAGGAAGTATTTGGATGTGTTTACTCTACTAAACATCTTCAAGAGAGGGGATATCCCATTTAACTTGAGTATGTATATGGTTTTTGTGATATCAAACTAAAGCTAGGTGGTAATGCACTCAGCTGGCATGAGCACTTACTTCCCTGTTCCATTAGCCAAGTCACCAGTCACTGAGCACAGTGAGGCCAAGGGGAAAGTGCCATTCTCTCTCTCCTTCCCTGAAAGGAAAGGCATTTTAAATACATTCAGTAAACAGGAGAACCATCAGATTTTCCTCTCCTTCACAACTCCCCTACACAACCATCCCCATCCTACTCCTTCTTTAGCCATCAGAGGTCTCAAAGAATTCTTATCTCCCATTTAGAAGACAGCTGTCTTCTGCGGAGGTACACACACATGAAATAAATTACAAAAAAAATATCACTTCAGGAGTCATTAGAATCTTCAAAAGACATCTCAATTACTTCTTTAGCAAAGAAAGCAAAGGGAATAGTTTGAAAAAAACGAGTGAATTAAAATGAGCAAATCAAAGAGAAACTGGCCTAGTGGAGTCCCTGTGGTCTTTCTTTACCTATTTGTTATTACTTCTTAACAAGTGTATTTGAACCATTTCTGTCTCTTGTAATTCTTCCAACAATATTCCATCAGGATATGAGAAACCATCCATTTAGGCATGACAAATATGCTTCATTTCATTTCATTATTTAGCACATTTGGAAGAGATTCATCACTATTAATCTCAAGAGGAAGAAAATGAATTAGATACCTCTGGTGTAAATCAGCTTTGTAGCTGATGAACTCAACAGTTTTGTTTGGCAAATTAGAAAGGCAAGTTTGCCACAACATGAATCCCCCTCTCTAAACCCCATGTTTAAAAACTAGTCCTTTTCAGGACTAGAAATTGAAGCATATGTTTAATTTCAGTTTCTGAAGCATGTGCTTCAGCAGTGCTTAGAAGGATGATAGGTTTAGGTACATTAAAGTGCCTTTCTGATGTCTTATTTTTTAATGTTACAGCAGCCATCATTCTACCGTTCACCCACATACAGTTTGTTATAGCCTGAAGGTCTGACTCTTTCTACCTATAAAGATTTTTTTTCATCTGACTTTTTGCAGCTTCTTAAGGACAGTTTGACAAGCATTGCTTGCACCAGAATCCCCAGTTCATGCAGACACAGCTGATATCCTTCCAGTGCACCCACCACAAGACAAGTTGCATGAGATTCCCTGACTGCATCCATCTTGAAAGTGATGCTGGCACTTGGAGCCCAATTTGGCTGCCAGATGAGTGAAAGTAGTGTAAACACTCACAGCAAACCCACTTATATCTGACCCTAATGAAGTTCAATTAGTATTTCATAAAGGATCTTATGGCAGATCCTAAAGTACAGTTTGGTTTATTTACAGGAAAAAATACCTACAGTCATGGATTATGCTTGCTTCTCATTTAAAATGAGATCTAAGACTGTGTGAACCCCACACTTCTGTTGTAACAGATCCTCAGCAGGTGTTGAGACATAGAAGTCCATGAAATGATGAGATATTTACACTGACTGGGTGTTTAATCTGTGGAAACTCCTTAAGACACAGCACTGGGATCTTTCCTGTCTGGTGCTTGGGAGGCTAGGGCTCCTCTCCAGACTAAAGGCATTTTTCATTAATTTTATATTATCCTGTAATGAGATGAAATATTATGAACAATATAAGTGAAATTTTTTTCCCAGCTTCAGTTTCATCCCCCAAAGGATATTTACTGCAGTAAATAATGTGAAACACAGCTGGCTTGATCAAAAGAAATGAGCTTTTGATATTAAGGTTACAAGCAAAATTCTTCCTTGCCTGTCTATAACCCACTGTCCAGGGAATTTCCTTTATTTACCCCTTGCCAAATAAAAAACGTTCTATGTTATGAAAAGGCTTTGTCCGTCTATCCCATTTCTCATCCACCTCACTACTAACTGGAACTGAAACTGCAGGGTAGGTCAGAGTGGCTGCTTAACAGATTGACCAGTGTCCAACTTTTATCTGGAACAAAAACATTTACTAACAACTTGATTGTAGTAATTGTGCTTATAATTCCTCTGAACCAGCACACCATTCCAAAATGCAGAATCCCAATTTTAATTAAAAAATACTTAAACAATGTCTAAATTGGCCAGATAAACTGAATCCCTAATGTGAAGTGTTCTTTGTGGTTAATGAACCATTCCCCTGACAGTAAAAGCTTGGTATAAAATCACTGGTGTTCATAATGTGGTCCAATAATAACACTGTTCATTATTATTGTGATTACTTCATGCTACAGTACAGCTTAAGGGGAAAGATGATTCATTAATAAATTCCCATTATTTTTTCTAATTCTGGGAATTATTGCCTTTCCATTTTGTACCAGCATGATGGCTAGATTCAAAGGTTAAGAAACCAGCCCTAAATATCTGATGGGCCTACTGCACACCTCAGGATACTGTATCCATGGAAATTTGAGAATGGCAGAGTTGTTCTGTCAAACTCTGAGGTTTCCTGCATAAAATAGGGACTGAGTTTATGATATATTACATCAAAGCTGATGCTAGATCTTTGTAGTGTTCACTTCTTGGTGAATTAGTATCGCAAAAAGCTTGAAAATAGTATGGAGAAACTTTTTCTGTGGGGATATGCAGCTTTTATAGAAGCATAGAATTCTTTAGGTTGGAAAAGACTTTTATGATGAGTCCAACAATTAACCTAACACTGCCAAGTCCATGAGTAAAACATGTCCCTATACACTACATCTAACATCTTTTAAACACCTCCAGGGATGGTGACTCAACCATTTCCCTAGGCAGCCTGTTCCAATGCTTGACAACCCTTTCGGTGAAGAAAGTTTTCCTAATATCCAATCTAAATCTCCCCTGACACGCCTTGAGGCCATCTCCTCTTGTCCTATCACATGTTACTTGTGAGAAGAGTTGCTACAACCCGCCTTACAGGTAGTTGTAGTGAGCAATTAACGTCTCCCTTGAGCCTCCTTTTCTCCAGGCTGAACAACCCCAGTTCCCTCAGCTGCCCCTCATGAAACTTGTGCTCTAGACCCTTCACCAGCTTTGTTGCCCTTCTTTGGACAAGCTCCAGCACCTCAAGTTCTGTCTTGTAGTGGGGGGACCAAAACTGAACACAGTACTCCAGGTGTAGCCTCACCAGTGCTGGATACATAGGGATGATCACTTCCCTAGTCCTGCTGTCCGCACTGATACAGGCCAGGATGCTGTTGGCCTTTTGGCCACGAGCTGGCTCATGTTCAGCCGGCTGTTGAACAACTTCCCCACCATGTCCTTTTCCTCGGGTCACCTTTCAGCCACTCTTCCCCAAGCCTGTAGCCTTGCATGGGGTTGTTGTGGTCCAGCACTTAGCCCCATTGAACCTCATGCAGTTGGCTTCCTCCCATTCGTCTAGCCCATCCAGATCCTTCTGCAGAGCCTTCCTACCCTCACGCAGATCAAACACTCCCGCCCAACTTGGTGTCATCTGCAAATTAGTAAGGGTGTACTCCTCATCCATATCATTGATAAAGATATGAAACAGAACTAGCCCCAGTACTGAGCCCTGCAGAACACCATTTGTGGCTGGCCACCAACTGGTTTTAACTCCATTCACCACCACTTTTTGGACTCAGCCATCCAGCCAGTTCTTTACCCACTGAGAAGTACACCCGTCCAAGCCATGAGCAGCCAGTTTCTCTAGGAGAATGCTGTGGGAAATGGTGTCAAAGGCTTTGCAAAAATCTAGGTAGACTCTTCTAGAATTCAGGTGGGATTTTTTTTCTTTTTTTTTTTGGTGTGAAATATCACAAAATCTTGTCTCTCCTCATCAATTTTATGAATAAGAAGCGTGACCACCAGGTTGAAGGAGGTGATCCTGCCCCTCTACTCTGCTCTTGTGAGACCTCACTTGGAGTATTGTGTGCAGTTGTGGTGTCCTCAACATAAAAGGGACATAAAGCTGTTAGAGCAAGTCCAGAGGAGGGCCACGAGGATGATAAGAGGGCTGGAGCACCTCCCTTATGAAGACAGGCTGAGAAAGTTGGGACTCTTTAGCTTGGAGAAGAGAAGGCTGCGTGGAGACCTCA